>NW_017210899.1:0-2146 GCF_001704415.2 Capra hircus
GAGCACCGGAAGTCCTGAGGTAGGGCCCTGTATCTCCCCTTCCCTTTGTGATCATTGCCAAGACATTCCTAGCTGATAGCCCATGAAGAAGCCAGCAGTGGGAGTGTGTTTGACACGACTGTGCGCCTTCCTGGCCTCAACTCCACAAGGGGCCTTTCCTCTCGAAGTAGGCCCCATGTCCCCTTGGGAGGGTGTCATGCCTCTTTTCTCCTCACTGCCAAAGGGTGGAGCAAAGCTCGCTCTGTCAGAGGTACAAAAACAGCAAATGAATGGATTTCAAGCTCTTGCTAGGCTGCACACTTTCAGGGCCCACTTTACTGAAACAGGTGCTCTGTGGCCCGTGGTTGGGTATGCAGGTTCACAAACAGGGTGAGATCCTGTCCAAGCCAAGAATTTTCCTGGAAGACCTAGGCTCACTAGAGCTCACCTCCAGAGCAAAGGGGATAGAGGGGATGTATGGAGGAGTCTTTGCCTTTCCCTGTGAGTGTGGGGCTACTCCCTACGGCCCCAAGCTCAGGGATAACTGCCTCTAAGAAAGGAATGGCAAGAAGCGCTATTCTTGGAGGTTGGGACAGGGAGTTCGCAGCATGTGGGGAAAGAAAGACTTCTTCGGGGAAGAAGAGGCAACCACCGGGGGTGTGTTTGCAAGCCTCTATTTGGAAGGAACAGGTTTGCTTATACAACTCAAGACAACCCGCTCTGGTGGCCTCAGGAAAGGCCAGTCCCCATGCGAGTTCCTCGGGGGCCTCTCGGGATTCCTCTCCCGTCGATGCCGGGGCCTAAGACCTTGTGTGGAGTCGGTGCCGGAACCTGAGGTTTCCTCTCCAGTGCTGACATGGATCTTGGGGTACATCTGGAGTCTCCCCAGGGGAGTCAGTCCTTGTCTCGAGTGGGGGCATGCACGTGCGCTTTCCTCCCGAGCTGTAGCAGCAGTGGCACGCTTCCCGTCGAGTGGATCAAGGGATCTGTGGCTTTCCCTCGAGGCTTTCCCACGAGGCTTTCCCACGAGTCTTTCCCACAGGGCTGTCCCACGTGCCACCGTGGTGTGAGTCGATCCTCGGCTTGAAAGTCGAGGCAGTGCAGGGAAAACAGGTTTCCCTGGAATGGACTGTGACATCTGGGGGACTCTGGGAATGGTGGCATGACCCTGGAGTTCCTCTCGCCTTTCCTGTGAAGTGCGCCTCCTCTTGAGATGCTAGGGGAACGCCGGGAATTCTTTACTGACCACGCAGGGAAAGGATCCCTCCTCTCGAGCTAGGAGGGGGAAACGGGCCTCCTCTGGATGTGGGCGGGACTCTCATGCTTCCTCTCGAGTGGAGACGGGTATGTCGGGGAACTTCTTGAGTTGCAACAAGGGTGTGAAGGACCTTTTGGAAGTTCCAGAGTTTAGGTGTGATTAGCCTCGATACGGGTCAGCGGAAATGGGCCTCATCTCGCCTGGAGGGGAGAACCTCCTGGATTTTCTCAAGTTGCGGCAGGTGCTCTCGACTTACGACGGGGACGTCAGGGTCCCCCTCTGGTGGCCTCAGGAAAGGCCAGTCCCCTCTCGGGATTCCTCTCCCGTCGATGCCGGGCCTAAGACCTTGTGTGGAGTCGGTGCCGGAAACTGAGGTTTCCTCTCCAGTGCTGACATGGATCTTGGGCTACTTCTAGAGTCTCCCCAGGGGAGTCAGTCCTCGTCTCGAGTGGGGACATGCACGTGCGCTTTCCTCCCGAGCTGTAGCAGAAGTGGCACGCTTCCCGTCGAGTGGATCAAGGGATCTGTGGCTTTCCCTCGAGTCTTTCCCATGAGGCTTTCCCACAGGGCTTTTCCACGTGCCACCATGGTGTGAGTCGATCCTCAGCGTGAAAGTCGAACCAGTGCAGGGAAAACAGGTACCTCCTTCCCACAGTAGGAGGTACACTGTCCCTTGGCGGGTATCTCCAGGGCACTAACGCTGGGGGTTCCCCGCGGAAGTGCGGGCCTTAGGCTCCACGTGAGAAAAGCCCCAAATGGCATTAGCTGCCAGTCCAGACGCTGGCCCCTCAGGGCTCTGGCCGGAGCCTTGGGCTCCAGGCACTCAAAGCCCTCGGGGGTGGCGCTCTGGGACTGCTGTAGGGAAATGACGCCAAGAGCCCACGGGAGGAGTTGGGGAGGGGCAGGGGG
>NW_017210900.1:0-2146 GCF_001704415.2 Capra hircus
TTGTGCCACCATTCCAGAGTCCCCCAGATGTCTCAGTCCATTCCAGGGAAACCTGTTTTCCCTGCACTGCCTCGACTTTCAAGCCGAGAATCGACTCACACCACGGTGGCACGTGGGACAGCCCTGTGGGAAAGCCCTCGTGGAAAGCCTCGTGGGAAACCTCGAGGAAAGCACAGATCCCTTGATCACGCGAAGGGAAGCGTGACACTGCTGCTTAGCTCGGAGCAAATCTCACGTGGATGCGCCAACTCGAGACGAGGACTGAGTCCCCTGGGTAGGCTCCAGAAGTTCCCCAAGATCCATGTCAGCACTGGAGAGTAATCCTCAGGTTCCGACACCGATTCCACACATGGTCTTAAGCCCCGGCATCGACGGGAGAGGAATCCGAGAGCCCCTGAGCAACTCGCATGGGATTGGCCTTTCCTGAGGCCACCAGAGCAGGTCCCTGAGGTCCCGTCGTAAGTCGAGAGCACCTGCCACAACTCGAGAAAATCCAGGAGGTTCTCCCCTCCAGGGGAGATGAGGCCCATTTCCGCTGAGGCTTCTAGAGGCTAATCACACCTAACTTCTGGAACTTCCAAAGGGTCCTTCACACCCTTGCTACAACTCAAGAAGTTCCCCGGCATACCCGACTCCACTCAGGATGAAGCACGAGAGTCCCGCCCACATCCAGAGGAGACCCGTTTCGGCCTCCTTGCTCGAGAGACGGGTTCCTTTCCCTGCGTGGTCGGGAAAGAATTCCCGGCGTTCCTGTCGCATCTCAAGAGGAGGCACTCTCCACAGGAAAGGCGTGAGGAACTCCAGGGTTGTGCCACCATTCCCAGAGTCCTCCAGATATCTCAGTCCATTCCAGGGAAACCTGTTTTCCCTGCACTGTTTCGACTTTCAAGCAGAGGATCGACTCACACACCACGTTGCCACGTGGGACAGCCCTGTGGGAAAGCCCGTGGGAAAGCCTCGTGGGAAAGCCTCGAGGGAAAGCCACAGATCCCTTGATCCACGCGAAGGGAAGCGTTACAATGCTGCTACAGCTCGAGAGTAAAGCGCACTTGTATGCCCCCACTCGAGACGAGGACTGACTCCACTGGGGAGACTTCAGAAGTTCCCCAAGATCCTTTTCAGCACTGGAGAGGAATCCTCAGGTTACGGAACCGACTCCACACAATGTCTTAGGCCCGGCATCGACGGGAGAGGGATCCCGAGAGGTCCCCGAGCAACTCCCATGGGGACTGGCATTTCCAGAGGCCTCCAGAGCGGGTCCCTGAGGACAACGTCTCAAGTCGAGAGCACCTGCCGCAACTCGAGAAAATCCAGGAGGTTCTCCCCTCCAGGCGAGATGAGGCCCATTTCCGCTGAGGCGTCTCGAGGCTAATCACACCTAACTTCTGGAACTTCCAAAGGGTCCTTCACACCCTTGCTACAACTCAAGAAGTTCCCCATACCCGACTCCACTCAGGATGAAGCACGAGAGTCCCGCCCACATCCAGAGGAGACCCGTTTCGGCCTCCTTGCTCGAGAGACGGGTTCCTTTCCCTGCGTGGTCGGGAAAGAATTCCCGGCGTTCCTGTCGCATCTCAAGAGGAGGCACTCTCCACAGGAAAAGGCGTGAGGAACTCCAGGGTTGTGCCACCATTCCCAGAGTCCTCCAGATATCTCAGTCCATTCCAGGGAAACCTGTTTTTCCCTGCACTGTTTCGACTTTCAAGCAGATGATCGACTCACACCACGTTGCCACGTGGGACAGCCCTGTGGGAAAGCCTCGTGGGCCTCGTGGGAAAGCCTCGAGGGAAAGCCACAGATCCCTTGATCCACGCGAAGGGAAGCGTTACAATGCTGCTACAGCTCGAGAGTAAAGCGCACTTGTATGCCCCACTCGAGACGAGGACTGACACTGGGGAGAGTCCAGAAGTTCCCAAGATCCTTTTCAGCACTGGAGAGGAAATCCTCAGGTTACGGAACCGACTCCACACAATGTCTTAGGCCCCGGCATCGACGGGAGAGGGATCCCGAGAGGTCCCCGAGCAAACTCCCATGGGGACTGGCATTTCCAGAGGCCTCCAGAGCGGGTCCCTGAGGACAACGTCTCAAGTCGAGAGCACTGCGCAACTCGAGAAAATCCAGGAGGTTCTCCCCTCCAGGCGAGATG
>NW_017210901.1:0-2145 GCF_001704415.2 Capra hircus
GAAGTTCCAAGGGTTAGGTGTGATTAGCCTCGCGGCGCCTCAGCGGGAAATGGGCCTCATATCAGGCCTGAGGGGCGAACCTCCTGGATTTTCTCGAGTTGCGGCAGGTGCTCTCGACTTACGACGGGACATCAGGGACCCGCTCTGGTGGCCTCAGGAAAGGCCAGTCCCCATGCGAGTAATTCGGGGCCTCTAGGGCCTCCTCTCCCCCGTCGATGCCGGGGCCTAAGACCTTGTGTAGAGTCGGTGCCGGAACCTGAGCATTCCTCTCCAGTGCTGACATGGATTTTGGGGTACTTTTGGAGTCTCCCTAGGGGAGTCAGTCCTCGTCTCGTTTGGGGGCATGCAAGTGCGCTTTCCTCCCGAGATGGGGCAGCAGTGTCATGTTTCCCGTCGAGTGGATCAAGGAATCAGTGGCTTTTCCTCGAGTCTTTTCCACAAGGCTTTCCCACGAGGCTTTTCCACAGGGCTGTCCACGTGCCAACGTGGTGTGAGTCGATCCTCGGCTTGAAACTCGAGGCAGTGCAGGGAATACAGGTTTCCCTGGAATGGACTGAGACCTCTGGGGGACTATCAGATTGGTGGCACACCCCTGGAGTTCCGCTCGCCTTTCCTGTGGAGAGGGCCTCCTCTTGAGATGCGACGGGAACGCCGGGAATTCTTTCCCGAGAACACAGGGAAAGGATCCCTCCTCTCGAGCTAGGAGGCGGAAACGGGGCTCCTCTAGATGTGGGCGGGAATCTCGTGCTTCCTCTCGAGTGGAGACGGGTATGTCAGGGAACTTCTTGAGTTGCAGCAAGGGTGTGAAGGACCCTTTGGAAGTTCCATAGGTTAGGTGTGATTAGCCTCGAGACGCCTCTGGGAAATGGGCCTCATCTCGCCTGGAGGGGAGTACTTCCTGAATTTTCTCGAGTTGTGGCAGGCGCTCTCGACTTACGACGGGGACCTCAGGGACCGCGCTCTGGTGGCCTCAGGAAAGGCCAGTCCACATGCGAGTTGATTGGGGCCTCTCGGGATTCCTCTCTCGTCGATGCCAGGGCCTAAGATCTTGTATGGAGTCCGTGCCGGAACCTGAGCATTCCTCTCCAGTGCAGACATGGATCCTGGGGTACTTCTGGAGTCTCCCAGGGGAGTCAGTCCTCGTCTCGAGCGGGGGCATGCACGTGCGCTTTCCTCCCGAGCTGTAGCACAAGTGTCACGCTTCCCTTCGCGTGGATCAAGAGATCTGTGGCTTTCCCTTTGAGGCTTTCCCACGAGGCTTTCCCACGAGGCTTTCACAGGGCTGTCCCACGATGCCACGTGGTGTGAGTCGATCCTCGGCTTTAAAGTCGAGGCAGTGCAGGGAAAACAGGTTTCCCTGGAATGGACTGAGACATCTGGGGGACTCTGGGAATGGTGTCACGACCCTGGAGTTCCTCTCGCCTTCCCTGTGGAGAGCGTCTCCTCTTGTGATGCGACGGGAACGCCGGGAATTCTTTCCCGAACACGCAGGGAAAGGATCCCTCCTCTCGAGCTAGGAGGCGGAAACGGGGCTCCTCTGGATGTGGGCAGAACTCTCCTGCTTCCTCTCGAGTGGAGACGGGTATGTCGGGAAACTTCCTGAGTTGCATCAAGGGTGGCGAAGGACCTTTTGGAAGCTCCAGAGGTTAGGTGTGATTAGCCTCGAGATGCCTCAGCGGAAATGGCACTCATCTCGCCTGGAGGGGAGAACCTCCTGGATGTTCTCGAGTTGCGGCAGGTGCTCTCGACTTTCGACGGGGACCTCAGGGACCCATTCTGGTGGCCTCAGGAAAGGCCATTCCCCATGGGAGTTGCTCGGGGGATCTTGGATTCCTCTCCCGTCGATGCTGGCGGCCTAAGACTCGTGTGGAGTCGGTGCAGAACCTGAGGATTCCTCTCCAGTGCTGACATGGATCTTGGGGTACTTCTGTAGTCTCCGCCAGGAGACTCAGTCCTCGTCTCGAGTGGGGGCATGCACGTGCGCTTTCCTCCCCGAGCTGTAGCAGCAGTGTCACGCTTCCCATCGCGTGGGATCAAGGGATCTGTGGCTTTCCCTCGAGGCTTTCCCACGAGGCTTCCCACGAGGCTTTCCCACAGGGCTGCCCCACGTGCCACCGTGGTGGTGAGTCGATCCTCGCTTGAAGT
>NW_017210902.1:0-2145 GCF_001704415.2 Capra hircus
CCTCCACGGCATGGCTCATAGTTTCACTGATTTAGACAAGGCTGTGGTCCGTGTGATCAGTTTGGTTAGTCTTCTGTGATTGTGGTTTTCATTCTGTCCTCCCTCTGATGGATAAGGATCAGAGCTTGTGGAAGCTTCCTGATGGGAGGGACTGGCTGTGGAGGAATCTGGGTCTTGTTCTCACTCAGGTGGAACCCAGATCCTTGCAGCAGCCAGCAGGCCCGCACCGCCCTGTTCCCGGAGCCCCTCCGGCCCCTCCTCACCCCATCCTTAGCCCACTCCCGAGGGGACAGGGCCCCTCCCTGAACCCAGAACTCCACTCCCCGTGCTGGGCCTCAGTCTCTCTGAGCACGGGGTGGTCCCTGCCTGAACCCCACTCCCCGCGCTGGGCATCCGTCTCTCTGAGCACAGGGTGTCCCCGCCTGTCCCCGTCCTCGTCCTCTCCCCGCGCTGGGCATCTGTCTCTCTGAGCATGGGGTGGTCCCCGCCTGTCCCCACGCCCCGCGCTGGCCTCAGTCTCTCTTAGCACGGGGTGTCCCCACCTGAACCCCACTCCCCGCGCTGGGCATCCGTCTCTCTGAGCACAGGGTGATCCCCCCGTCCCAGTCCTCCCGCGCTGGGCCTCAGTCTCTCTGAGCACGGGGTGGTCTGTCCCACGCCCCGCGCTGGGCCTCAGTCTCTCTGAGCACGGGGTGGTCCCCTGCTGAACCCCCGCTCCCCGTGCTGGGACTCAGTCTGAGCATGGGGTGGTCCCCGCCTGTCCCTGTCCTCATCCTCTCCCGCGCTGGGCATCCGTCTCTCTGAGCACAGGGTGGTCCCGCCTGTCCCTGTCCTCATCCTCCCGCCTGCGGCATCTGTCTCTCTGAGCATGGGGTGGTCCCCGCCTGTCCCCACGCCCCGCGCTGGGCCTCAGTCTCTCTGAGCAGAGGGTGGTCCCGCCTGTCCCCGCCTCCCCGCGCTGGCATCCGTCTCTCTGAGCACAGGGTGTCCCCGCCTGTCCTCATCCTCCCCGCGCTGGGCATCTGTCTCTCTGAGCATGGGGTGGTCCCCGCCTGTCCCTGTCCTCATCCTCCCGCGCTGGGCATCTGTCTCTCTGAGCATGGGGTGGTCCCCGCCTGTCCCTGTCCTCATCCTCCCGCGCTGGGCATCCGTCTCTCTGAGCACAGGGTGGTCCCGCCTGTCCCACGCCCCGCGGGCCTCAGTCTCTCTGAGCAGAGGGTGGTCCCGCCTGTCCCTGTCCTCATCCTCCCCGCGCTGGGCATCTGTCTCTCTGAGCATGGGTGGTCCCCGCCTGTCCCCACGCCCCGCGCTGGGGCTCAGTCTCTCTGAGCAGAGGGGTCCCGCCTGTCCCCGTCCTCATCCTCCCCGCGCTGGGCATCCGTCTCTCTGAGCACAGGGTGGTCCCCGCTCTCCCTGTCCTCATCCTCCCCGCGCTGGGCATCTGTCTCTCTGAGCATGGGGTGGTCCCCGCCTGTCCCTGTCCTCATCCTCCCCGCGCTGGGCATCTGTCTCTCTGAGCATGGGGTGGTCCCCGCCTGTCCTGTCCTCATCCTCCCCGCGCTGGCATCTGTCTCTCTGAGCATGGGTGTCCCGCCTGTCCCTGTCCTCATCCTCCCGCGCTGGGCATCTGTCTCTCTCTGGTCCCTGTCCCCGTCCTCATCCTCCCCGCGCTGGGCATCTGTCTCTCTGAGCATGGCTCCCGTGCTCTCAGTCTGAGCCATCCCTGTCCTCATCCTCCCGGCTGGGCATCTGTCTCTCTGAGCACAGGGTGTCCCCGCCTGTCCCTGTCCCCGCGCTGGGCATCTGTCTCTCCCATCCCTGGTCCCGTCCTCATCCTCCCGCGCTGGGCATCTGTCTCTCTGAGCATGGGGTGGTCCCGCCTGTCCCTGTCCTCATCCTCCCCGCGCTGGGCATCTGTCTCTCTGAGCATGGGGTGGTCCCCCGCCTGTCCCTGTCCTCATCCTCCCGCGCTGGGCATCTGTCTCTCTGAGCATGGGGTGGTCCCGCCTGTCCCTGTCCTCATCCTCCCCGCGCTCATCTGTCTCTCTGAGCATGGGTGGTCCGCCCCTGCGCTGGGCATCTGTCTCTCTGAGCATGGGGTGGTCCGTCCCGCTCCCCGCGCTGCGGCATCTGTCTCTCTGAGCA
>NW_017210903.1:0-17721 GCF_001704415.2 Capra hircus
ATAGGTAGTAGAGATACGGATGAAGCGTGAATCCTCGGTCTCGTGCAACCGGAAGCTAAGTTGCTGCTTCTGGATGGCGATCACTGTATCACCACTCTAATGCTGTCTTAGACCTTCACCAGCACTCTCACGAACGGGAGAGGATCCCAGAGGCCCCAAACAACTCGATGGGAACTGGCCTTTTCCTGAGGCAACAGAAGCGTCCTGAAGGTCCCCCGCGTAATGTCAGTAGCACCTGCGCAACTCGAGAAAATCCAGGAGGTTCTCCCCTCCAGGCGAGATGAGGCCCATTTCCGCTGAGGCGTCTCCAGAGGTAATCACACTAAACCTCTGGAACTTCCAAAGGGTCCTTCACACCCTTGCTGGCAACTCAAGAAGTTCCCCGACATACCCGTCTCCACTCGAGAGGAAGCACGAAGTTCCCGCCCACATCCAAGATGCCCCGTTTCGCCTCCTAGCTCGAGAGGAGGATCCTTCCCTGCGTGGTCGGGAAAGAATTCCTGCGTTCCCGTCTCTCTCAAGAGTAGGCACTCTCCACAGGAAAGGCGAGAGGAACTCCAGTATCAGGCCCCATTCCCAGAGTCCCCAGATGTCTCAGTCCATTCCAGGGAAACCTGTTTTCCCTGCACTGCCTCGACTTTCAAGCCGAGGATCGACTCACACGCGATGGCACGTTGGCAGCCCTGTGGAAAGGCTCATGGGAAAGCCTCATGGGAAAGCCTCGAGGGAAAGCCACAGATCCCTTGATCCACGCGTAGGGAAGAGACTGCTGCTACAGCTCGGGAGGAAAGCGCACGTGCATGCCCCACTCGAGACGAGGACTGACTCGCACTGGGAGACTCCAGAAGTACCCAAGATCCATGTCAGCACTGGAGAGGAATCCTCAGGTTCCAGCACCGACTCCACACAAGGTCTTAGGCCCGGCATCGAAGGAGAGGAATCCCGAGAGGCCCCGAGCAACTCGCATGGGGACTGGCCTTTCCTGAGGCCACCAGATCGGTCCCTGAGGTCCCCATCGTAAGTCGAGAGCACCTGCCGCAACTCGAGAAAATCCAGGAGGTTCTCCCCTCCAGGCGAGATGAGGCCCATTTCTCGCTGAGGCGTCTCGAGGCTAATCACATCTAAACTCTGGAACTTACAAAGGGTCCTTCACACCCTTGCTGCAACTCAAGAAGTTCCCCGACATACCCGTCTCCACTCGAGAGGAAGCACGAGAGTCCCGCCCACATCCAGAGGAGCCCCGTTTCCGCCTCCTAGCTCGAGGGGAGGGATCCTTTCCCATCGTGGTCGGGAAAGAATTCCCGGCGTTCCCGTCGCATCTGAAGAGGAGGCGCTCTCCACAGGAAAGGCGAGAGGAACTCCAGGGTCGTGCCATCATTCCCAGAGACAACCAGATATCTCAGTCCATTCCATGGAAACCTGTTTTCCCTGCACTGCCTCGACTTTCAAGCCGAGGTTCGACTCACACCACGGTGGCACGTGGGACAGCCCTGTGGGAAAGCCTCGGAGCCTCGAGGGAAAGCCCCTGATCCCTTTATCCACGAGAAGGGAAGTGCGACACTGCTTCTTCAGCTCGGGAGGAAAGCGCACGTGCATGCCTCCACTCGAGACGAGGACTGACTCCCCTGGGGAGACTCCAGAAGTACCACAAGATCCATGACTGCATTGGAGTAGAATCCTCAGGTTCGGGCACCGACTCCACACAAGGTCTTAGGCCCCGGCATCGACGGCAGAGGAATCCCGAGTGGCCCCCCAGCAACTCTCATGGGGTCTGGCCTATCCTGATGCCACCAGAGCGGGTCCCTGAGGCCCCGTCATAAGTCGAGAGCACCTGCCGCAACTCGAGAAAATCCAGGAGGTTCTCCCCGCCAGGCGAGATGAGGTCCATTTCCACTGAGGGGTCTCAAGGCTAATCACACGTAACCTCTGGAACTGTCAAAGGGTCCTTCACAACCTACGGTGCAACTCAAGAAGTTCCCCGAAATAAACGTCTCCACTCGAGAGGAAGCACGAGAGTCCCGCCCACATCCACAGTAGCCCCGTTTCCGCCTCCTAGCTCGAGAGGAGGGATCCTTTCCCTGCGTGGTCGGGAAGGAATTCCCGGAGTTCCCGTCGCACCTCAAGAGGAGGCGCTCTCCACAGGAGAGGCGAGAGGAACTCCAGGGTCGTGTCACTATTCCCAGATTCCCCCAGATGTCTCAGTCCATTCCAGGGAAAACTGGCTTCGCTGCACTGCCTCGACATTCAAGCCGAGGATCGAGTCACACCACGGTGGCACGTGGGACAGCCCTGTGGGAAAGCCTCGTGGGAAAACCTCGTGGGAAAGCCTCCTTGGAAAGCCATAGATCCCTTGAACCACGCGAAGGGAAGCGTGACACTGCTGCTACAACTAGGGAGGAAAGCGCACGTGCATGCCCCAACTAGAGACGAGGACTGACTCCCTTGGGGAGACTCCAGAAGTACCCCAAGATCCATGTCAGCACTGGAGAGGAATGCTCAGGTTCCAGCACCGACTCCACACAAGATCTTAGGCCCCGGCAAGGAAGGGAGAGGAATCCTGAGAGGACCCCGAGCAACTCGCATGAGGACTTGTCTTTCCTGAGGCCACCAGAGCGGGTCCCTGAGGTCCCCGTCATAAGTCGAGAGCACCTGCCGCAACTCGACAAAATACAGGAGGTTCTCCCCTCCAGGCAAGATGAGGCCCTTTTCCGCAGAGGCGTCTCGAGGCTAATCACATCTAATATCTGGAACTTCCAAAGGGTCCTTCACACCATATCTGCAACTCAAGAAGTTCCCCGACATACCCGTCTCCACTCGAGAGGAAGCATGAGAGTCTCGCCCACATCCAGAGGAGCCCCGTTTCCGCCTCCTAGCTTGAGAGGAGGGATCCTTTCCCTGCGTGGTCGGGAAAGAATTCCCGGCGTTCCCTTCGCATCTCAAGAAGAGGCGCTCTCCACAAGAAAGGCGAGAGGAACTCCAGGGTCGTGTCACATTCCCAGAGTCCCCCAGATGCCTCAGTCCATTCCACGGAAACCTGTTTTCCCTGCACTGCCTCGACTTTCAAGCCGAGGATCGACTCACATCCACGGTGGCACGTGGGACAGCCCTGTGGGAAAGCCTCGTGGGAAAGCCACGTGGGAAAGCCTCGAGGGAAAGCCCCTGATCCCTTAATCCACGCGAAGGGAAGCGTGGCACTGCTGCTACAGCTCGGGAGGTGAGCGCACGTGCATGCCCCCTTCGAGACGAGGACTGACTCCACTGGGGAGACTCCAGAAGTACCCCAAGATCCATGTCAGCAGTGGAGAGGAATGCTCAGGTTCCGGCACCGACTCCACACAAGATCTTAGGCACCGGCATAGAAGGGAGGGGAATCCCGAGAGGCCCCGAGCAACTCGCATGGGGACTGGCCTTTCCTGATGCCACCAGAGCGGGTCCCTGAGGTCCCCGTCGTAAGTCGAGAGCACCTGCTGCAACTCGAGAAAATCCAGGATGTTCTCCCCTCCAGGCGAGATGAGGCCCATTTCCGCTGAGGCGTCTCGAGGTTAATCACACCTAAACTCTGGAACTTCCAAAGGGTCCTTCACACCCTTGCTGCAACTCAAGAAGATCCCCGACATACCCGTCTCCACTCGAGAGAAAGCACGAGAATCCCGCCCACATCCAGAGGAGCCCCGTTTCCGCCTCTTAGCTCGAGAGGAGGTATCGTTTCCCCGCGTGGTCGGGAAAGAATTCCCGGAGTTCCCTTCGCATCTCAAGAGGATGCACTCTCCACAGGAAAGGCGAGAGGAAATCCAGGGTCGTGCCACATTCCCAGAGTACCCCAGATGACTCAGTCCATTCCAGGGAAAACTGTCTTCCCTGCAGTGCCTCGACTTTCAAGCCGAGGATCGACTCACACCACTGGTGGCACGTGGGACAGCCCTGTGGGAAAGCCTCGTGGGAAAGCCTCGCGGGAAAGCCTCCTTGGAAAGCCCCTGATCCCTTGATCCACGCGAAGGGAAGCGCGACACTGCTGCTACAGCTCGGGAGGAAAGCGCACATGCATGCCCCCACTCGAGACGAGGACTGACTCCCCTGGGGAGACTCCAGAAGTACCCCAAGATCCATGTCAGAACTGGAGAGGAATCCTCAGGTTACAGCACTGACTCCACAGAAGGTCTTAGGCCCCGATATCGACGAGACAGGAATCCCGAGAGGCCCCCGAGCAACTCACATGGGGACTGGCCTTTCCTGAGGCCACCAGAGCGGGTCCATGAGGTCGCCGTCGAAAGTCGAGAGCACCTGCCGCACCTCGAAAAAATTCAGGAGTTTCTCCCCTCCAGGCGAGATGAGGCCCATTTCCGCTGAGGCATCTCGAGGTTAATTACACCTAACCTCTGTAACTTCCAAAGGGTTTTTCCACCCTTACTGCTGCTCAAGAAGTTCCCCGACATACTCGTCTCCACTCGAGAGGAAGCACGAGAGTCCCGACCACATCCAGAGGAGCCCCGTTTCCGCCTCTTAGCTGGAGAGGAGGGATCCTTTCCCTGCGTGGTCGAGAAAGAATTCCCGGCGTTCTCGTCGCATCTCAAGAGGAGGCGCTCTCCACAGGAAAGGCGAGAGGAACTCCAGGGTCGTGCCACCATTCCCAGAGTCCCCCAGATGTCTCAGTACATTCCAGGGAAACCTATTTTCCCTGCACTACCTCGACTCTCAAGCCGAGGATCGACTCACAACACCGTGGCACGTGGGACAGCCCTGTGGGAAAGCCTCGTGGGAAAGCCTTGTTGGAAAGCATCGTGGGAAAGCCTCGAGGGAAAGCCACTGATACCTTGATCCACACGACTGGAGCATGACACTGCTGCTACAGCTAGGGAGGAAAGCGCAGGTGCATGCCCCCACTCGAGACGAGGACTAACTCCCCTGGGAAGACTCCAGAAGTACCCCAAGATCCATGTCAGCACTGCACAGGAAACCTCAGATTCCAGGCACCGACTCCACACAAGGTCTTAGGCCCCGACATCGACGGGAGAGGAATCCCGAGAGGCCCCGAGCAACTCGCATGGGGACTGGCCTTTTCTGAGGCCCCCAGAGCGGGTCCTTGAGGTCCCCGTCGTAAGTCGAGAGCAACTGCCCTATCTCTAGAAAATCCAGGAGGTTCTCCCCTCCAGGCGAGATGAGGCCCATTTCTGCTGAGGCGTCTCGAGGCTAATCACACCTAATCTCTGGAACTTCCAAACGGTGCTTCACACCCTGGCTGCAACTCAAGATGTTCCCCGACATACCGTCTCCACTCGAGAGGAAGCACGAGAGTCCCGCCCACATCCAGAGGAGCCCCGTTTCTGCCTACTAGCTCGAGAGGAGGGATCCTTTCCCTGCGTCATCGGGAAAGAAATCCCGGCGTTCCCGTCGCATCTCAAGAGGAGGCGCTCTCCACAGGAAAGGCGAGAGGAACTCCAGGGTCGTGCCACCTTTCCCAGAGTCCCCCAGATGTCTCAGTCCATTCCAGGGAAACCTGTTTTCCCTGCACTGCTTCGACATTCAAGCCGAGGATCGACTCACACCAGGGTGGCACGTCGGACAGCCCTGTGGGAAAGCCTCGTGGGAAAGCCTCGTGGGAAAGCCTCATGGGAAAGCCTCGAGGGAAAGCCACAGATGCTTTGATCCACGCATAGGGAAGTGTGACTCTGCTGCTACAGCTCCGGAGGAAAGCGCACGTGCATGACCCCACTCGAGACGAGGACTGACTCCCCTGGGGAGACTCCAGAAGTATCCCAACATCCATGTCAGCACTGCAGAGGAATCCTCAGGTCCCGCCTCCGATACCACACAAGGACTTAGGCCCCGGCATCGACGGGAGAGGAATCCCGAGAGGCCCCGGAGCAACTCCCATGGGGACTGGCCTTTCCTGTGTCCACCAGAGCGGGTCCCTGAAGTCTCCGTCGTAAGTCGAGAGCACCTGCCGCAACTCGAGAAAATCCAGGAGGTTTTCCCCTCCAAGCGAGATGAGGCCCTTGTCCGCTGAGGAGTCACCAAGCTAATCACACCTAACCTCTGGAACTTCCAAACGGTTATTCACACCCTTGCTGCAACTAAAGAAGTTCCCCGACATACCCGGCTCCACTCGAGAGGAAGCACGAGAGTCCCGCCCACATCCAGAGGAGCCCCGTTTCTGCCTACTAGCTCGAGAGGAGGGATCCTTTCCCTGCGTCATCGGGAAAGAAATCCCGGCGTTCCCGTCGCATCTCAAGAGGTGGCGCTCTCCACATGAAAGGCGAGAGGAACTCCAGGGTCGTGCCACCTTTCCCAGAGTCCCCCAGATGTCTCAGTCCATTCCAGGGAAACCTGTTTTCCCTGCACTGCTTCCACATTCAAGCCTAGGATCGACTCACATCACGGTGGCACGTGGGACAACCATGTCGGAAAGCCTCGTGGGAAAGCCTCGTGTGAAAGCCTCCAGGGAAAGCCACAGAACCCTTGATCCACGCGAAGGGAAGCCTGACAATGCTGCTACAGTTCGGGAGGAAATTGCACGTGCATGCCCCCACTCGAGACGAGGACTGACTCCCCTGGGGAGACTCCAGAAGTACTCCCAAGATCCATGTCAGCACTGGAGAGGAATCCTCAGGTTCCGGCACGGACTGCACACAAGGTCTTAGGCCCTGGCATCGATGGGAGAGGAATCCCGAGAGGCCCCCGTGCAACTCGCTTGGGGACTGGCCTTTCCTGAGGCCACCAGAGCAGGTCCCTGAGGTCCCCGTCGTAAGTCGAGAGCACCTGCCGCAACTCGAGTAAATCTAGGAGGTTCTCCCCTCCAGGCGAGATGAGGACCATTTCCGCTGAGGTGTCTCAAAGCTAATCACACCTAAACTCTGGACGTTACAAAGGATCCTTCACACCCTTGCTGCAACTCAAGAAGATCCCCAACATACCCGGCTCCACTCGAGAGGAAGCACGAGAGTCCCGCCCACATTCCAGAGGAGCCCCGATTCCCCCTCCTAGCTCAAGAGGAGGGATCCTTTCCCTCAGTGATCGGGAAAGAGTTCCCAGTGTTCCCGGCGCATCTCAAGAGGAGGCGATCTCCACAGGAAAGGCGAGAGGAACTCCAGGGTCTTGCCACCATTCCCAGAGTCCCCCAGATGTCTCAGTCCATTCCAGGGAAATCTGTTTTCCCTGCACTGCCTCGACTTTCAAGCCGAGGATCGACTCACACAGCGGTGACACGTGGGTCAGCCCTGTGTGAAAGCCTCGTGGGAAAGCCTCGTGGGAAAGCCTCGAGGGAAAACCTCGAGGGAAAACCACAGATCCCTTGATCCACGCGAACGGAAGAGTGACACTGCTGCTACAGCTCTGGAGGCAAGCGCACCTGCATGCCCCCACATGAGACGAGGACTGACTCCCCTGGGGAGTCTCCAGAAGTAGCCCAAGATCCATGTCAGCACTGGAGAGGAATCCTCAGGTTCAGGCACCGACTCCACACAAGGTCTTAGGTCCCGGCATCGATGGGAAAGGAATCCCGAGAGGCCCCCGAGAAACGCGCATGTGGACTGGCCTTAACTGAGGCCACCAGAGCGGGTCCCTGTGATCCCCGTCGTACGTCGAGAGCACCTGCCAGCAACTGGAGAAAATCCAGGAGGTTTTCCCCTCCAGGCGAGATGAGGCCCATTTCCGCAGAGGCGTCTCGAGGCTAATCAAACCTAAACTCTGGAACTTCCAAAGGGTCCTTCACACCCTTGATGCAACTCAAGAATTTCCCCGACATACCCGTCTCCACTCGAGAGGAAGCACGAGAGTCCCGCCCACATCCAGAGGAGCCCCGATTCCACCTTTTAGCTCGAGAGGTTTGATCCTTTCCCTGCGTGGTCGGGAAAGAAGTCGCAGCATTCCCGTCGAATCTCAAGAGGAGGCGCTCTCCAGAGGAAAGGCGAGAGGAACTCCAGGGTCGTGCCACCATTCCCAGAGTCCCCCAGATGTCTCAGTCCATTCCAGGGAAACCTGTATTCCCTGCACTGCCTCGACTTTCAAGTCGAGGATCGACTCACACCACAGTGGCACGTGGTACAGCCCTGTGGGAAAGCCTCGTGGGAAAGCCTCGAGGGAAAGCCACAGATCCCTTGATCCATGCGAAGGGAAGCGGGACACTGCTGCTACAGCTCGGGAGGAAAGCGCACGTGCATGGCCCCACTCGAGACGAGTACTGACACCCCTGGGGGACTCCAGAAGTACCCCATATTCGTGACAGAAGTGGAGAGGAATCCTCAGGTTCCGGCACCGACTCCAAACAAGGTCTTAGACCCCGGTATCGTCGGGAGAGGAATCCCGAGAGGCCCCAGAGCAACGCACATGGGGACTGGCCTTTCCTGAGGCCACCAGAGCGGGTCCCTGAGGTCCCCATCGTAAGTCGAGAGCACCTGCCGCAACTCCAGAAAATCCAGGAGGTTCTCCCCTCCAGGCGAGATGAGGCCCATTTCCGCTGAGGCAACTAGGGGTAATCACACTTAAACTCTGGAACTTCCAAAGGGTCCTTCACACCCTTGCTGCAAATCAAGAAGTTCCCCGACATACCCGTCTCCACTCTAGAGGAATCGGAGAGTCGCGTCCATATCCAGAGTGGCCCCGTTTCCGCCTGCTAGCTCGAGAGGAGGGATCCTTTCCCTGCGTGGTTGAGAAAGAATTCCTAGCGTTCCCGTCGCATCTCAAGAGGAGGCGCTCTCCACAGGAAAGGCGAGAAGAACTCCAGGATCAGGCCCCATTCCCAGAGTCCCCCAGATGTCTCAGTCCATTCCAGGGAAACCTGTTTTCCCAGCACTGCCTCGACTGTCAAGCCGAGGATCGACTCACTCCACGGTGGCACGTGGGACAGCCCTGTGGGAAAGCCTCGTGGGAAAGCCTCGTGGGAAAGCCTCCAGGGAAAGCCCCTGATCCCTAGATCCACGCGAATGGAAGCGTGACACTGCTGCTACAGCTCTGGAGGAAAGCGCACGTGCATGCCCCCACTCGAGACGAGGACTGATTCCCCTGGGGAGACTCCAGAAGTACGCCAATATCCATGTCTGCACTGGAGAGAAATCCTCAGGTTCCGGCACCGACTCCACACAAGGTCTTAGGCCCTGGCATCGATGGGAGAGGAATCCCGAGAGGCCCCTGAGAAACTCGCATGGGGACAGGCCTTTCCTGAGGAAACCAGTGCGGGTCCCTGAGGTCCCCGTCGTAAGTCGAGAGCACCTGCCGCAACTCGAGAAAATCCAGGAGGTTCTCCCCTCCAGGCGAGGTGAGGCCCATTTCCCTGAGGCGTCTCGAGGCTATTAACACCTAACCTCTGGAACTTTCAAAGGGTCCTTCACACCCTTGCTGCAACTCAAGAAGTTCCCCGACATACCCGTCTCCACTCGAGAGGAAGCACGAGAGTCCCGCCCACATCCAGAGGAGCCCCGTTTCCGCCTCCTAGCTCGAGAGGAGGGATCCTTTCCCTGCGTGCTCTGGAAAGAATTCCCGGCGTTCCCGTCCCATCTCAAGAGGAGGCGCTCTCCACAGGAAAGGGAGAGGAACTCCAGGGTCCTGCCACCATTCCCAGAGTCCCCCAGATGTCTCCGTCCATTCCAGGGAAACCTGTTTTCCCTGCACTGCGTCGACTTTCAAGCCGAGGATCGACTCACACCACGGTGGCATGTGGGACCGCCCTGTGGGAAAGCCTCGTGGGAAAGCCTCGTGGGAAAGCATCGTGGGAAAGCCTCGAGGGAAAGCCACAGATCCCTTGATCCACGCGAATGGAAGTGCGACACTGCTGCTACAGCTCGAGAGGAAAGCGCACGTGCATGCCCCCACTCGAGTCGAGGACTGACTCCAATGGGGAGACTCCAGAAGTACCCCAAGATCCACGTAAGCACTGGAGAGGAATCCTCAGGTACCGGCACCCACTCCACACAATATCTTAGGCCCCAGCTTCGACGGGAGAGGAATCCCGAGAGGTCCCCTGGCAACTCGCATAGGGACTGGCCTTTCCTGAGGCCACCAGAGCGGGTCCCTGGGGTCCCCGTCGTAAGTCGAGAGCACCTGCTGCAACTGGAGAACATTCAGGACGTTCTCCCCTCCAGGCGATATGAGGCCCATTTCCGCTGAGGTGTCTCGAGGCTAATCACACCTAACCTCTGGAATTTCCAAAGGGTCCTTCACACCCTTGCTGCAACTCAAGAAGTTCCCCGACATACCCGTCTCCACTCGAGAGGAAACACGAAGTCCCACACACATCGACAGTAGCCCCGTTTCTGCCTCCTACCTCGAGAGGAGGGATCCTTTCACCTGCGTGGTCGGGAAAGAATTCCCGGCGTTTCCGTGGCATCTCAAGAGGAGGCGCTCTCCAGAGGAAAGGTGAGACGAACTCCAGGGTCTTGCCACCATTCCCAGAGTCCACCAGATGTCTCCAGTCCATTCCAGGGAAACCTCTTTTCCCTGCACTGCCTCGACTTTCAAGCCGAGGATCGACTCACACCACGGTGACACGAGGGACAGCCCTGTGGGAAAGCCTCGTTGGGAAAGCCTCGAGGGAAATCTACAGATCCCTTGATCCATGCGAATGGAAGCGCGACACAGCTGCTACAGCTCGGGAGGAAAGCGAACGTGCATGCCCCCACTCGAGACGAGGACTGACTCCCCTGGGGAGACTCCAGAAATATCCCAAGATTCATGTCAGCACTGGAGAGGAATCCTCAGGTTCCGGCAATGACCCCACACAAGGTCTTAGGCCCCAGCATCGACGGGAGGGGAATCCCGACAGGCGCCCGAGCAACTCGCATGAGGACTGGCCTTTCCTGAGGCCACCAGAGCGGGTCCCTGAGGTCCCCGTCGTAAGTCGAGAGCACCTGCCGCAACTCGAGAACATCCAGGAGGTTCTCCCCTGCAGGCGAGATGAGGCCAATTTCTGCTGAGGCGTCTCGAGGCTAATCACACCTAAACTCTGGAACTTACAAAGGGTCCTTCACACCCTTGCTGCAACTCAAGAAGTTCCCCGACATACCCGTCTCCACTCGAGAGGAAGCACGAGAGTCCCGCCCACATCCAGAGGAGCCCCGTTTCCGCCTCCTAGCTCGAGGGAGGGATCCTTTCCCATCGTGGTCGGGAAAGAATTCCCGGCGTTCCCGTCGCATCTGAAGAGGAGGCGCTCTCCACAGGAAAGGCGAGAGGAACTCCAGGGTCGTGCCATCATTCCAGAGACAACCAGATATCTCAGTCCATTCCATGGAAACCTGTTTTCCCTGCACTGCCTCGACTTTCAAGCCGAGGTTCGACTCACACCACGGTGGCACGTGGGACAGCCCTGTGGGAAAGCCTCGAGGGAAAGCCCCTGATCCTTTATCCACGAGAAGGGAAGTGCGACACTGCTTCTTCAGCTCGGGAGGAAAGCGCACGTGCATGCCTCCACTCGAGACGAGGACTGACTCCCCTGGGAGACTCCAGAAGTACCACAAGATCCATGACTGCATTGGAGTAGAATCCTCAGGTTCGGCACCGACTCCACACAAGGTCTTAGGCCCCGGCATCGACGGCAGAGGAATCCCGAGTGGCCCCCCAGCAACTCTCATGGGGTCTGGCCTATCCTGATGCCACCAGAGCGGGTCCCTGAGGCCCCGTCATAAGTCGAGAGCACCTGCCGCAACTCGAGAAAATCCAGGAGGTTCTCCCCGCCAGGCGAGATGAGGTCCATTTCCACTGAGGGGTCTCAAGGCTAATCACACGTAACCTCTGGAACTGTCAAAGGGTCCTTCACAACCACTGGCTGCAACTCAAGAAGTTCCCCGAAATAAACCGTCTCCACTCGAGAGGAAGCACGAGAGTCCCGCCCACATCCACAGTAGCCCCGTTTCCGCCTCCTAGCTCGAGAGGAGGGATCCTTTCCCTGCGTGGTCGGGAAGGAATTCCCGGCAGTTCCCGTCGCACTCTCAAGAGGAGGCGCTCTCCACAGGAGAGGCGAGAGGAACTCCAGGGTCGTGTCCACTATTCCCAGATTCCCCCAGATGTCTCAGTCCATTCCAGGGAAAACTGTCTTCGCTGCACTGCCTCGACATTCAAGCCGAGGATCGAGTCACACCACGGTGGCACGTGGGACAGCCCTGTGGGAAAGCCTCGTGGGAAAACCTCGTGGGAAAGCCTCCTTGGAAAGCCATAGATCCCTTGAACCACGCGAAGGGAAGCGTGACACTGCTGCTACAACTAGGGAGGAAAGCGCACGTGCATGCCCCAACTCAGAGACGAGGACTGACTCCCTTGGGGAGACTCCAGAAGTACCCCAAGATCCATGTCAGCACTGGAGAGGAATGCCTCAGGTTCCAGCACCGACTCCACACAAGATCTTAGGCCCCGGCAAGGAAGGGAGAGGAATCCTGAGAGGACCCCGAGCAACTCGCATGAGGACTTGGTCCTTTCCTGAGGCCACCAGAGCGGGTCCCTGAGGTCCCCGTCATAAGTCGAGAGCACCTGCCGCAACTCGACAAAATACAGGAGGTTCTCCCCTCCAGGCAAGATGAGGCCCTTTTCCGCAGAGGCGTCTCGAGGCTAATCACATCTAATATCTGGAACTTCCAAAGGGTCCTTCACACCATATCTGCAACTCAAGAAGTTCCCCGACATACCCGTCTCCACTCGAGAGGAAGCATGAGAGTCTCGCCCACATCCAGAGGAGCCCCGTTTCCGCCTCCTAGCTCGAGAGGAGGGATCCTTTCCCTGCGTGGTCGGGAAAGAATTCCCGGCGTTCCCTTCGCATCTCAAGAAGGAGGCGCTCTCCACAAGGAAAGGCGAGAGGAACTCCAGGGTCGTGTCACCATTCCCAGAGTCCCCCAGATGTCCTCAGTCCATTCCACGGGAAACCTGTTTTCCCTGCACTGCCTCGACTTTCAAGCCGAGGATCGACTCACATCCACGGTGGCACGTGGGACAGCCCTGTGGGAAAGCCTCGTGGGAAAGCCACGTGGGAAAGCCTCGAGGGAAAGCCCATGATCCCTTAATCCACGCGAAGGGAAGCGTGACACTGCTGCTACAGCTCGGGAGGAAAGCGCACGTGCATGCCCCACTTCGAGACGAGGACTGACTCCCACTGGGGAGACTCCAGAAGTACCCCAAGATCCATGTCAGCAGTGGAGAGGAATGCTCAGGTTCCGGCACCGACTCCACACAAGATCTTAGGCACCCGGCATAGAAGGGAGAGGAATCCCGAGAGGCCCCGAGCAACTCGCATGGGGACTGGCCTTTCCTGATGGCCACCAGAGCGGGTCCCTGAGGTCCCCGTCGTAAGTCGAGAGCACCTGCCTGCAACTCGAGAAAATCCAGGATGGTTCTCCCCTCCAGGCGAGATGAGGCCCATTTCCGCTGAGGCGTCTCGAGGCTTAATCACACCTAAACTCTGGAACTTCCAAAGGGTCCTTCACACCCTTGCTGCAACTCAAGAAGATTCCCCGACATACCCGTCTCCACTCGAGAGAAAGCACGAGAATCCCGCCCACATCCAGAGGAGCCCCGTTTCCGCCTCTTAGCTCGAGAGGAGGTATCCGTTTCCCCTGCGTGGTCGGGAAAGAATTCCCGGAGTTCCCTTCGCATCTCAAGAGGATGCAGCTCTCCACAGGAAAGGCGAGAGGAACTCCAGGGTCGTGCCACCATTCCCAGAGTACCCCCAGATGACTCAGTCCATTCCAGGGAAAACCTGTCTTCCCTGCAGCTGCCTCGACTTTCAAGCCGAGGATCGACTCACACCACGGTGGCACGTGGGACAGCCCTGTGGGAAAGCCTCGTGGGAAAGCCTCGCGGGAAAGCCTCCTTGGGAAAGCCCCTGATCCCTTGATCCACGCGAAGGGAAGCGCGACACTGCTGCTACAGCTCGGGAGGAAAGCGCACGATGCATGCCCCCACTCGAGACGAGGACTGACTCCCCTGGGGAGACTCCAGAAGTACCCCAAGATCCATGTCAGAACTGGAGAGGAATCCTCAGGTTACAGCACTGACTCCACAGAAGGTCTTAGGCCCCGGCATCGACGGAGACAGGAATCCCGAGAGGCCCCCGAGCAACTCGACATGGGGACTGGCCTTTCCTGAGGCCACCAGAGCGGGTCCACTGAGGTCCGCCGTCGATAAGTCGAGAGCACCTGCCGCACCTCGAAAAAATTCCAGGAGTTTCTCCCCTCCAGGCGAGATGAGGCCCATTTCCGCTGAGGCATCTCGAGGTTAATTACACCTAACCTCTGGAACTTCCAAAGGGTCTTTCACACCCTTACTGCTGCCTCAAGAAGTTCCCCGACATACCTCGTCTCCACTCGAGAGGAAGCACGAGAGTCCCGACCACATCCAGAGGAGCCCCGTTTCCGCCTCTTAGCTGGAGAGGAGGGATCCTTTCCCTGCGTGGTCGAGAAAGAATTCCCGGCGTTCTCGTCGCATCTCAAGAGGAGGCGCTCTCCACAGGAAAGGCGAGAGGAACTCCAGGGTCGTGCCACCATTCCCAGAGTCCCCCAGATGTCTCAGTACATTCCAGGGAAACCTATTTTCCCTGCACTACCTCGACTTCTCAAGCCGAGGATCGACTCACAACACCGTGGCACGTGGGACAGCCCTGTGGGAAAGCCTCGTGGGAAAGCCTTGTTGGAAAGCATCGTGGGAAAGCCTCGAGGGAAAGCCACTGATACCTTGATCCACACGACTGGAGCATGACACTGCTGCTACAGCTAGGGAGGAAAGCGCAGGTGCATGCCCCCACTCGAGACGAGGACTGAACTCCCCTGGGAAGACTCCAGAAGTACCCCAAGATCCATGTCAGCACTGCACAGGAAACCTCAGATTCCGGCACCGACTCCACACAAGGTCTTAGGCCCCGACATCGACGGGAGAGGAATCCCGAGAGGCCCCGAGCAACTCGCATGGGGACTGGCCTTTTCTGAGGCCCCAGAGCGGGTCCTTGAGGTCCCCGTCGTAAGTCGAGAGCAACTGCCCTATCTCTAGAAAATCCAGGAGGTTCTCCCCTCCAGGCGAGATGAGGCCCATTTCTGCTGAGGCGTCTCGAGGCTAATCACACCTAATCTCTGGAACTTCCAAACGGTGCTTCACACCCTGGCTGCAACTCAAGATGTTCCCCGACATACCCGTCTCCACTCGAGAGGAAGCACGAGAGTCCCGCCACATCCAGAGGAGCCCCGTTTCCTGCCTACCTAGCTCGAGAGGAGGGATCCTTTCCCTGCGTCGATCGGGAAAGAATTCCCGGCGTTCCCGTCGCATCTCAAGAGGAGGCGCTCTCCACAGGAAAGGCGAGAGGAACTCCAGGGTCGTGCCACCTTTCCCAGAGTCCCCCAGATGTCTCAGTCCATTCCAGGGAAACCTGTTTTCCCTGCACTGCTTCGACATTCAAGCCGAGGATCGACTCACACCACGGTGGCACGTCGGACAGCCCTGTGGGAAAGCCTCGTGGGAAAGCCTCGTGGGAAAGCCTCATGGGAAAGCCTCGAGGGAAAGCCACAGATGCTTTGATCCACGCATAGGGAAGTGTGACTCTGCTGCTACAGCTCCGGAGGAAAGCGCACGTGCATGACCCCACTCGAGACGAGGACTGACTCCCCTGGGGAGACTCCAGAAGTATCCCAACATCCATGTCAGCACTGCAGAGGAATCCTCAGGTTCCCGGCCTCCGACTACCACACAAGGATCTTAGGCCCCGGCATCGACGGGGAGAGGAATCCCGAGAGGCCCCGAGCAACTCGCATGGGGACTGGCCTTTCCTGTGGTCCACCAGAGCGGGTCCCTGAAGTCTCCCGTCGTAAGTCGAGAGCACCTGCCGCAACTCGAGAAAATCCAGGAGGTTCTCCCCTCCAGGCGAGATGAGGCCCTTGTCCGCTGAGGAGTCACCAAGGCTAATCACACCTAACCTCTGGAACTTCCAAACGGTTATTCACACCCTTGCTGCAACTCAAAGAAGTTCCCCGACATACCCGGCTCCACTCGAGAGGAAGCACGAGAGTCCCGCCCACATCCAGAGGAGCCCCGTTTCTGCCTACTAGCTCGAGAGGAGGAGGGATCCTTTCCCTGCGTCATCGGGAAAGAAATCCCCGGCGTTCCCGTCGCATCTCAAGAGGTGGCGCTCTCCACATGAAAGGCGAGAGGAACTCCAGGGTCGTGCCACCTTTCCCAGAGTCCCCCAGATGTCTCAGTCCATTCCAGGGAAACCTGTTTTCCCTGCACTGCTTCCACATTCAAGCCTAGGATCGACTCACATCACGGTGGCACGTGGGACAACCATGTCGGAAAGCCTCGTGGGAAAGCCTCGTGGTGAAAGCCTCCAGGGAAAGCCACAGAACCCTTGATCCACGCGAAGGGAAGCCTGACAATGCTGCTACAGTTCGGGAGGAAATTGCACGTGCATGCCCCCACTCGAGACGAGGACTGACTCCCCTGGGGAGACTCCAGAAGTACTCCAAGATCCATGTCAGCACTGGAGAGGAATCCCTCAGGTTCCGGCACGGACTGCACACAAGGTCTTAGGCCCTGGCATCGATGGGAGAGGAATCCCGAGAGGCCCCCGTGCCAACTCGCTTGGGGACTGGCCTTTCCTGAGGCCACCAGAGCAGGTCCCTGAGGTCCCCGTCGTAAGTCGAGAGCACCTGCCGCAACTCGAGTAAATCTAGGAGGTTCTCCCCTCCAGGCGAGATGAGGACCATTTCCGCTGAGGTGTCTCAAAGCTAATCACACCTAAACTCTGGACGTTACAAAGGGATCCTTCACACCCTTGCTGCAACTCAAGAAGATCCCCAACATACCCGGCTCCACTCGAGAGGAAGCACGAGAGTCCCGCCACATTCAGAGGAGCCCCGATTCCCCCTCCTAGCTCAAGAGGAGGGATCCTTTCCCTCAGTGATCGGGAAAGAGTTCCCCAGTGTTCCCGGCGCATCTCAAGAGGAGGCGATCTCCACAGGAAAGGCGAGAGGAACTCCAGGGTCTTGCCACCATTCCCAGAGTCCACCCAGATGTCTCAGTCCATTTCAGGGAAATCTGTTTCCCCTGCACTGCCTCGACTTTCAAGCCGAGGATCGACTCACACAGCGGTGACACGTAGGGTCAGCCCTGTGTGAAGCCTCGTGGAAAGCCTCGTGGAAACCCTCGAGGGAAAACCTCGAGGGAAAACCACAGATCCCTTGATCCACGCGAACGGAAGCGTGACACTGCTGCTACAGCTCTGGAGGCAAGCGCACCTGCATGCCCCCACATGAGACGAGGACTGACTCCCCTGGGGAGTCTCCAGAAGTAGCCCAAGATCCATGTCAGCAACTGGAGAGGAATCCTCAGGTTCAGGCACCGACTCCCCACAAGGTCTTAGGTCCCGGCATCGATGGAAAGGAATCCGCGAGAGGCCCCCGAGAAACGCGCATGTGGACTGGCCTTAATGAGGCCACCAGAGCGGGTCCTGTGATCCCGTCGTACGTCGAGAGCACCGCAGCAACTGGAGAAAATCCAGGAGGTTTCCCCTCCCAGGCGAGATGAGGCCCATTTCCGCAGAGGCGTCTCGAGGCTAATCAAACCTAAACTCTGGAACTTCAAAGGGTCCTTCACACCCTTGATGCAACCTCAAGAATTTCCCCGACAATACCCGTCTCCACTCGAGAGGAAGCACGAGAGTCCCGCCCACATCCAGAGGAGCCCCGATTCCACCTTTTAGCTCGAGAGGTTTGATCCTTTCCACTGCGTGGTCGAAAGAAGTCGCAGCAGTCCGTCGAATCTCAA
>NW_017210904.1:0-2143 GCF_001704415.2 Capra hircus
CGCTGAGGCGTCTCTAGGCTAATCACACCTAACCTCTGGAAATTCCAAAGGGTCCTTCACACCCTTGCTGCAACTCAAGAAGTTCCCGACATACCCCGTCTCCACTCGAGAGGGAAGCACGAGAGTCCCCCACATCCAGAGAAGCCCCGTTTCCGCCTCCTAGCTCGAGAGGAGTAATCATTTCACAGCGTGTTCGGGCAAGAATTCCCGGGCGTTCCCGTCACATCTCAAGAAGAGGCGCTTTCGGCAGGAAAAGGCGAGAGGAACTCCAGGGGTGCCACCATTCCCAGAGTTCCCCAGATGTCTCAGTCCATTCCAGGGAAACCTGTTTTCCCTGCACTGCCTCGACTTTCAAGCTGATTATCGACTCACACCATGGTGGCACGTGGGACAGCCTGTGGGAAAGCCTCGTGGAAAACCTCGTGGGAAAGCCTCGAGGGGAAGCCACATATCCCTTGATCTACGCGAAGGGAAGCATGACACCCCTGCTACAGCTCGGGAGGAAACGCACGTGCATGCCCCCACACGAGACGAGGACTGACTCCCCTGGGAGACTCCAGAAGTGCCCCCAAGATCCATGTCAGCACAGAACAGGAATCCTCAAGTTCCGGCACCAATTCCACCAGAAGGTTTAGGCCCTGGCACCGACGGGAGAGAAATCCCGAGAGGCCCCCGAGAACTCGCATGGGGACTGGCCTTTCCTGAGGCCACCAGAGCGGGTCCCTGAGGTCCCCGTCGTAAGTCGAGAGCACCTGCCGCAACTCGAGAAATTCCAGGAGGTTCTCCCCTCAGGCGAGATGAGGCCCATTTCCGCTGAGGCGTCTCGAGGCTAATCACACCAAACCTCTGGAACTTCCAAAGGGTCCTTCACACCCTTGCTGCAACTCAAGAAGTTCCCGACATACCCGTCTCCACTCGAGAGGAAGCACGAGAGTCCCTCCCACATTCAGAGGAGCCTCGTTTTCGCCTCCTAGGTCGAGAGGAGGGATCCTTTCCCTGCGTGGTCGGGCAAGAATTCCTGGCGTTCCCGTCGCATCTCAAGAAGAGGCGCTTTCCACAGGAAAGGCGAGAGGAACTCCAGGGTCGTGCCACCATTCCCAGAGTCTCCCAGATGTCTCGGTCCATTCCAGGGAAACCTGTTTTCCCTTCACTGCCTGGACTTTCAAGCGAGGATCGACTCACACCAAGGTGGCACGTGGGACAGCCCTGTGGGAAAGCCTCATGGGAAAGCCTCGTGGGAAAGCCTCGAGGGAAAGCCACAGATCCCTTGTTCCACGCGAAGGGAAGCGTGACACTGCTGCTACAGCTCGGGAGGAAATTGCACGTGCATGCCCCCACTCGTAACGAGGACTGACTGCCCTGGGGAGACTCAAGAAGTATCCCAAGATCCATGTCAGCACTGGAGAGGACTCCTCAGCTTCTGGCACCGACTCCACACAAGGTCTTAGGCCCCAGCATCGACGGGAGAGGAATCCGAAGGCCCCTGCGCAACTCGCATGGGGACTGGCCTTTCCTGAGGCCCCAGAGCGGGTCCCTGAGGTCCCCGTCGTAAGTCGAGAGCACCTGCCGCAACTCGAGAAAATCCAGGAGGTTCTCCCTTCCAGGAGAGATGAGGCCCCTTTCTGCTGAGACATCTCAAGGCTAATCACGCCTAACACTGGAACTTCCAAAGGGTCCTTCACACCCTTGCTGCAACTCAAGAAGTTCCCCGACATACCCGTCTCCACTCGAGAGGAAGCACGAGGTCCCGCCCACATCCAGAGGAGCCCGTTTCCGCCTCCTAGCTCGAGAGAGAAGGATCCTTTCCCTGCGTGTTCTGGATGAATTCCGGCGTTCCCGTCGCATCTCAAGAGGAGGCGCTCTCCACAGGAAAGGCGAGAGGAACTCCAGGGTCGTGCCACCATTCCCAGAGTCCCACAGAGGCTCACTCCATTCCAGGGAAACCTGTTTTCCCTGCACTGCCTCAACTTTCATGCCGAGGATCGACTCACATCACGGTGGCACCTGGACAGCCCTGTGGGAAAGTCTCTGGGAAAGCCTCGTGGGAAGCCTCGACGGAAAGCCTCAGATCCCTTGATCCACGCGAAGGGAATCATGACGCGCTGCTACAGCTCGGAGGAAACCGCCACGTGCCTGCCCCACT
>NW_017210905.1:0-2143 GCF_001704415.2 Capra hircus
GACTGGGACCTAAGTGCAAAGGCAAGGCAGGATTGGAGCTGAGCCAAGAAAGGCGCCAGTGGCGACTCCCAGGCTCCTGCTGCCTGCTCCTTCCTGGAGAGCAGCTAAAAGCAAGGCAAGTCTGCGGCAAGGCTAGCCCCGGCAGAGCAGCCGCCCAGGAACTCTGCCAGATCGGGGCTCTGAGCAGAGCCTAGAGCTCTGCCGTACTGGAGGCGCACTTAGCTCCGTGCAAGCAGGGCTTTCAACTTGGGGACGGGGCTGGCTGCCTCTTCCCCGAGGAGGCTCGCTTCCCTGCTGGCTGTGCACTCGCCTATCAGGCGGCGGGCGCAGGGCTCCTCCAGCAGGTCTTGCCTCAGGGGCTGCTTCCCCTGAGTTGGGCTGTGGGCAGGAACCCAGACACGCAGGATCAGGCCCCAAACACCTGCACATGTCTCTGCTGGGGAGGAGAGTGCTAGGGAACCTACGTCGCATACACTTTCTGGGCACCCAAGGAATCAGCCTCCGTGTGTGCGGGCTGAAACCCCAGCCAGGGGCCCTGGAGCCTGGTGCTCTCCGTGTGGCGCTGAATCTGGGCGGCCAAGCAACCGCTGGAGGAGCCCTGCAGTTGCCCTTCCCTTCCCTCTGACAGATTCTCACTGCTGGAGCCCTTGGCAGTGTGCAACCACCAGCCCCTAAGCTCTCCTTAAGGAGGACTGGGACCTAATGTGCAAAGGCAAGCAGGATTGGAGCTGAGGCAAGAAAGGCGCCAGTGGCGACTCCCAGGCTCCTGCTGCCTGCTCCTTCCTGGAGAGGCAGCCTAAAAGCAAGGCAAGTCTGGGCAAGGCTAGCCCCCGGCAGAGCAGCCTCGCGCCAGGAACTCTGCCAGATCGGGGCTCTGAGCAGAGCTAGAGCTCTGCCGTACTGGAGGCGCACTTAGCTCCGTGCAAGCAGGGCTTTCAACTTGACGGGGCTGGGCTGCCTCCTCTTCCCCGAGGAGGCTCGCTTCCCTGCTGGCTGTGCACTCGCCTATCAGGCGGGGGCGCAGGGCTCCTCCAGCAGGTCTTGCCTCAGGGCTGCTTCCCCTGAGTTGGGGCTGTGGGCAGGAACCCAGACACGCAGGATCAGGCCCCAAACACCTGCACATGTCTCTGCTGGGGAGGAGAGTGCTAGGGAACCTACGTCTGTCATACACTTTCTGGGCACCCAAGGAATCAGCCTCCGTGTGTGCGGGGCTGAAAACCCCAGCCAGGGGCCCTGGAGCCTGGTGCTCTCGGTGCGGCGCTGATTCTAGGCGGCCTAGAAACCGCCTGGAGGAGCCCTGCAGTTGCCCTTCCCTTCCTCTGACAGAGCTCTCACTGCTGAAGCCCTTGGCAGTGTGCAACCACCCCCCTAAGCCCTCCCCAACGACGCCTGGCACCTATGTGCAAAGGCAAGCAGGATTGGAGCTGAGGCAAGGAAGGCACCAGTGGCGTCTCCCAGGCTCGCTCAGACAGCTCCTTCCTGGGGAGGGAGCCTAAAAGCAAGGCAAGTCTGGGCAAGGCGAGCCCCCGGCCGAGCAGCTCGCGCCAGAAACTCTGCCAGATCGGGGCTCTGAGCAGAGCTAGAGCTCTGCCGTACTGGGAGGCCACTTAGCTCCGTGCAAGCAGGGCTTTCCTCTTCTGGGCTCGGCTGCCTCCTCTTCTCCCGAGGAGGCTCGCTACACTGCTGGCTGTGCTCTCGCCTATCAGGCGGGCGCGCAGGGCTCCTCCAGCAGGTCTTGCCTCAGGGGCTGCTTCCCCTGAGTTGAGGCTGTGGCGGGAACCCAGACACGCAGGATAAGGCCCCAACCACCTGCACATGTCTCTGCTGGGAGGAGAGTGCTAGGGAACCTACGTCTCTCACACACTTTCTAGGCACCCCACGGAGTCAGCCTCTGGAGTGTGGGATGCAAAACCCAGCCAGGGCCCTTGGAACCTGGTGCTCTCCGTGCGGAGCTTTTGTCTGGGCGGCCAAGGAACCGCTGAAGGAGCCCTCTGTTGCCCTTCGCTTCCCTCTGACAGAGCTTTCACTGCTGGAGCCCTTGGCAGTGTGCAACCACCAGCCCCTAAGCCCTCCTCAAGACGCTTGGGACCTAAGTGCAAAGGCAAGGCAGGCGTAGAGCTGAAGCCAGGAAGGCGCCAGTGGC
>NW_017210906.1:0-2142 GCF_001704415.2 Capra hircus
GCCCCACGAGCAACTCGCATGGGGACTGGCCTTTCCTGAGGCCACCAGAGCGGGTCCCTGAGGTCCCCGTCGTAAGTGGAAGCACCTGCCGCAACTCGAGAAAATCCAGGAGGTTCTCCCCTCCAGCGCGAGATGAGGGACCATTTCCGCTGAGGCTCCTCGAGGCTAATCACACCTAAAACTCTGCGAACTTCCAAAGGGTCCTTCACACCCTTGCTGCAAACTCAAGAAGTTCCCCGACTTACCCGCTCCACTCGAAAGGAAGCACGAGAGTCCCGCCCACACCCAGAGGAAGACCCGTTTCTGCCTCCTAGCTCGAGAGGAGGGATCCTTTCCCTGCGTGGTCGGGAAAGAATTCCCCGGCGTTCCGTCGCATCTCAAGAGGAGTCGCTTTCCACAGGAAAGGCGAGAGGAACTTCAGAGTCGTACCACCATTCCCAGAGTCCCCCAGATGTCTCCGTCCATTCCAGGGAAACCTGTTTTCCCTGCACTGCCTTGACTTTCAAGCGAGGATCGACTCACACCACGGTGGCACGTGGGACAGCCCTGTGGGAAAGCCTCGTGGGAAAGCCACAGATCCCTTGATCCCGCGAAGGGAAGCGTGACACTGCTGCTACAGCTCGGGAGGGGAAAGCGCACGTGCCTGCCCCCACTCGAGACGAGGACTGACTCCCCTGGGGAGACTCCAGAAGTACTTCAAGATCCATGTCAGCACGGAGAGGAATCCTCACGTTCCGGCAACCACTCCACAAAAGTCTTAGGCCCCTTCATCGACGGGAGAGGATCCCGAGAGGCCCCGGAGCAACTCGCATGGGGACTGGCCTTTCCTGAGGCCACCAGAGCGGGTCCCTGAGGTCCCCGTCGTAATTCGAGAGCACCTGCCGCAACTCGAGAAATCCAGGAGTTCTCCCCTCCAGGTGTGATGAGGCCCATTTCTGCTGAGGCGTCTCGAGGCTAATCACACCTAACCTCTGGAACTCCAAAGGTTCTTTCACACCCTTGCTGCAACTCAAGAAGTTCCCCGACATACCGTCTCCACTCAAGAGGAAGCACGAGAGTACCGTAAACATCCAGAGGGGCCCCGTTTCCGCCTCATAGTTTGAGAGGAGGGATCCTTCCCTGCGTGTTCGGGAAAGAATTCCCGCGCGTTCTCCTCGCATCTCAAGAGGAGGTGGGCTCCACAGGAAAGGCCGAGAGGAACTCCAGGGTCGTGCCACCATTCCCAGAGTCCCCCAGATGTCTAGGTCCATTCCAGGGAAACCTGTTTTTCCCTGCACTGCCTCGAATTTCAAGCCGAGGATCGACCCACAGCACGATGACACGTGGACAGCCCTGTGGTTAAGACTCGTGGGAAAGCCTCGTGGAAAGCCTCGATGGAAAGCCCACGGATCCCTTGATCCACGCGAAGGGAAGCGGGACACCGCTGCTACAGCTCGGGTGAAAGCGCACGTGGATGCCCCCACTCGAGTAGAGGACTGACTCCCCTGGGGAGACACTAGAAGTACCCCAAGATCCATGTCAGCACTGGAGAGGAATCCTCAGGTTCCGCGAACTGACTCCACACAAGGTCTTAGGCCCCAGCATCGATGGGAGAGGAATCCCGAGAGGCCCCCGAGCAACTCGCATGGGGACTGGCCTTTCCTGAGGCCACCAGAGCGGTCCCTGAGGTCCCCGTCGTAAGTCGAGAGCACCTGCCGCAACTCGAGAAAATCCAGGAGGTTCTCCCCTCCAGGCGAGATGAGGCCCATTTCCGCTGAGGCGTCTCGAGGCTAGTCACACCTAACCTCTGAACTTACAACGGGTCCTTCACACCGTTGCCGCAACTCAAGAAGTTCCCCGACATACCTGTCTCCACTCGAGACGAAGCATGAGAGTCCCCCCACATCCAGAGGAGCCCCGTTTCCGCCTCCTAGCTCGAGAGGAGGGATCATTTCCTGCGTGGTCGGGAAAGAATTCCCGGCGTTCCCGTCGCATCTCAAGAGGAGGCGCTCACCACAGGAAAGGCGAGAGGAACTCCAGGTTCATGCCACCATTCCCAGAGTCCCCCAGATGTCTCTGTCGATTCCAGGAAAACCTATTTTCCCTGCACTGCGTCGACTTTCAAGTCGAGGATCGACTCACACCACCGTGGCACGTGGGACT
>NW_017210907.1:0-2142 GCF_001704415.2 Capra hircus
GAAAGCCTCGTGGGAAAGCCTCGAGGGAAAGCCTCGAGGGAAACCCACAGATCCTTGAACCACGCGAAGGGAAGCTTTCACAATGCTGCTACAGCGCGGAGGAAAGCGCACGTGCATGCACCACTCGAGACGAGGACTGACTCCCCTGGGGAGACTCCAGAAGTCCCCCAAGATCCATGTCAGCACTGGAAAGGAATCCTCAGGTTCCAACACCAACTCCACACAAAGTCTTAGGCCCTGGCATCGATGGAGAGGAATCCCCGAGAGGCCCCCGAACAACTCGAATGAGGACTGGCCTTTCCTGAGGCCACCAGAGGCGGGTCCCTGAGGTCCCGTGGTAAGTCGAGAGCACCTGCCGCAACTCGAGAAAATCCAGGAGGTTCTCCCCTCCAGGCGAGATGAGGCCCATTTCTGCTGAGGCGTCTAAAGGCTAATCACACCTAACCTCTGGAACTTCCAAAGAGTCCTTCACACCCTTGCTGTAATTCAAGAAGTTCCCGACATACCCGTCTCCACCTGAAAGGAAGCACCAGATTCCCGCCCACATTCAGAGGAGCCCGTTTCCGCCTCCTAGCTCAAGAGGAGGGATCCTTTCCCTGCGTGGTCGGAAAGAATTCCTGGTGTTCCCGTCGCATCTCTCCAAGAGGAGGCGCTCTCCACAGGAAAGGCGAGAGGATCTCCAGGGTCGTGTCACCATTCCCAGAGACCAGATGTCTCAGTCCATTCCAGTAAAACCTTTTTTCCCTGGACTGCCTCGATTTTCAAGCCGAGGATCGACTCACACCACGGTGGCAGGTTGAACAGCCCTGTGGGAAAGCCTCGTGGAAAGCCTCGTGGGAAAGCCTCGAGGGAAAGTCACAGATCCCTTGATCCACGAGAAGGGAAGCGTGACACTGCTGCTACAGCTCGGGAGGAAATGGAACGTTCATGACCCAGTCGAGACGAGGACTGACTCCCCTGTGGAGACTCCAGAAGTACCCCAAGATCCATGTCAGCACTGGAGAGGAATCCTCAGGTTCCGGCACGACCCCACACAAGGTCTTAGGCTCCGGCATGGACGGCAGAGGAATCCCGAGAGGCCCAGGAGCAACTCGCATGGGGACTGGCCATTTCTGAGGACCCAGAGCTGGTCCCTGAGGTCCGTCGTAAAATCGAGAGCACCTGCGGCAACTCGAGAAAATCCAGGAGGTTCTCCCTCCAAGGCGAGATGAGGCCCATTTCGCTGAGGGCGTCTCAAGGCTAATCACAACTAACCTCTGGAACTTCCAAAGGGACCCTCCCACCGTTGCTGAAATTCAAGAAGTTACCCGACATACGCTCTCCACTCGAGAGGAAGCACGAGGGTCCCGCCCACATCCAGAGAAGCCCCGTTTCCGCCTAATAGCTCGAGAGGAGGGATCCTTTCCCTGCGTGGTCTGGAAAGAATTCCCGGCGTTCCCATCGCATCTCAAGAGGAGGCGTTCTACACAGGAAAGGCGACAGGAACTCCAGGGTCGTGCCACCATTATCAGAATCCCCCAGATGTATCAGTCCATTCCTGGGAAACCTGTTTTCCCCTGCACTGCCTCGATTTTCAAGCTGAGGATGAACTCACACCACGGTGGCACGTGGGACAGCCCTGTGGGAAAGCCTCGTGGGAAAGCCTCGAGGGAAAGCCACAGATCCCTTGATCCACACGAAGGGACCGTGACACTGCTGCTACAGCTCGGCAGGAAAGCGCACGTGCATGCCCGACTCGAGACGAGGACTGACTCCCCTGGGGAGAGACTCCAGAAGTACCCAAAATCCATGTCAGCACTGGAAGGAATGCTCAGGTTCTGGCACCGACTCCACACAAGGCCTTAGGCACCGATCATCGGGAGAGGAATCCCCGAGAGGCCCCCGAGCAACTCGCATGGCGACTTGCCTTTTCTGAGGCCACCAGAGCGGGTCCCTGAGGTCCCCGTCGTAAGTCGAGACAACCTGCCGCAACTCGAGAAAATCCAGGAGGTTCTCCCCTCCAGGCGAGATGAGGCCCATTTCAGCTGAGGCGTCTCGAGGCTAATCACACCTAAACCTCTGGAACTTCAAAGGGTCCTTCACACCCTTGCTGCAACTCAAGAAATTCCCCGACATACCCGTCTCCCTCGAGAGGAAGCACGA
>NW_017210908.1:0-2140 GCF_001704415.2 Capra hircus
TGGTGGTGAGTCGATCCTCAGCTTGAAAGTCGATACAGTGCAGGGAAAACAGGTTTCCCTGGAATGGACTGGAGACATCTGGGGACTCTGGGAATGGTGGCACGACCCTGGAGTTCCTCTCGCCTTCCTGTGGAGAGCGCCTCCTCTTGAGATGCGACCGGAACGCCAGGAATTCTTTCTCGACCACGCAGGGAAAGGATCCCGCCTCTCGAGCTACGGGGGCGGAAACGGGGGTTCCTCTGGATGTTGGCGGGGGTTCTCGTGCTTCCTCTTGAGTGGAGACGGGTATGTCGGGGAACTTCTTGAGTTGCAGCAAGGGTGTGAAGGACCCTTTGGAAGTTCGAGACGTTCGATGTGATTAGCCTCGAGACGTCTCAGCGAAATGGGCCTCATCTCGCTGGAGGGAGAACCTCCTGGACTTTGTCGAGTTGCCGCAGTTGCTCTTTACTTACGACGGGGACCTCAGGGACCCGCTCTGGTGGCCTCAGGAAAGGCCAGTCCCCATGCGAGTTGCTCGGGGGCCTCTCGGGGATTCCTCTCCCGTCGATGCCGGGGCCTAAGATCTTGTGTGGAGTCGGTGCCGGAACCTGAGCATTCCTCTCCAGTGCTGACATGGATCTTGGAGTATTTCTGGAGTCTTCCCAGGGGAGTCAGTCCTCGTCTCGAGTGGGGTCATGCACCTGCCCTTTCCTCCCGAGCTGTAGCAGCAGTGTCCCGCTTCCCTTCGCGTGGATCAAGGGATCTGTGGCTTTCCCTCGAGGCTTTCCCACGAGGCTTTCCCACAGGGCTGTCCCACGTGCCACCGTGGTGTGAGTCGATCCTCGGCTTGAAAGTCGAGGCAGTGGAGGGGAAAAAGGTTTCCCTGGAATGAACTGAGATATCTGGGGGACTCTGGGAATGGTGGCACGACCCTGGAGTTCTCTTGCCTTTCCTGTGGAGAGCGCCTCCTCTTGAGATGCGACGGGAACGCCGGGAATTCTTTCCCGACCACGCAGGGAAAGGATCCCTCCTCTCGAGCTAGGAGACGGAAACGGGGCTCCTCTGGATGTGGGCGGGACTCTCATGCTTCCTCTCGAGTGGAGCTGGGTATGTCAGGGAACTATTTCAGTTTCAGCAAGGGTGTGAAGGACCCTTTGGAAGTTCCAGAGGTTAGGTGTGATTAGCCTCGAGACACCTCAGCGGAAATGGGGCCTCATCTCGACTGGAGGGGAGAACCTCCTGAATTTTCTCGAGTTGCAGTAGGTGCTCTCGACTTACGACGGGGACCTCAGTGACGCGCTCTGGTGGCCTCAGGAAAGGCCAGTCCCCATGCGAGTTGCTCGGGGGCCTCTCGGGATTCCTCTCCTGTTGATGCTGCGGCCTAAGACCTTGTGTGTAGAAAGTGCTGGAAGCTGAGGATTCCTCACTATTGCTGACATGGATCTTGGGGTACTTCTGGAGTCTCCCCAGGGAAGTCAGTCCTCGTCTCGAGTGGGGGCATGCACGTGCGCTTTCCTCCCGAGCTGTTTCAGCAGTGTCACGCTTCCATTCACGTGGATTAAGGAATCTGTGGCTTTCCCTCGAAGCTTTCCCACAAGGCTTTCCCACGAGGCTTTCCCACAGGGCTGTCCCACGTGCCACCGTGGTGCGAGTCGATCCTCGGCTGAAAGTCAAGTCAGTGCAGGGGAAACAGGTTTCCCTGGAATGGAATGAGACATCTGGGGACTGTGGGAATGGTGGCACGATCCTGGAGTTCCTCTCGCCATTCCTGTGGAGAGCGCCTCCTCTTGAGATGCGACGGAACACTGGGATTTCTTTCCCGACCACGCAGGAAAGGATCCCTCCTCTCGAGCTAGGAGGCGCAAACGGGGCTCCTCTGGATGTGGGCGGGATTCTCGTGCTTCCTCTCGAGTGGAGACGGGGTATGTGGGGGAACTTCTTGAGTTGCAGCAAGGGTGTGAAGGACCCTTTGGAAGTTCCAGATGTTAGATGTGATTAGCCTCGAGACGCCTCACCGGAAATGGGCCTCATCTCGCCTGGAGGGGAGAACCTCCTGGATTTTCTCGAGTTGCGGCAGGTGCTCTCGACTTACAACGGGGACCTCAGGACCCGCTCTGGTAGCCTCAGGAAAGGCCAGTCCCCATGCGAGTTGCTCGCGGCC
>NW_017210909.1:0-2140 GCF_001704415.2 Capra hircus
AACACCGGAATTCTTTCCCCACAACGCAGGGAAAGGATTCCTCCTCTGGAGCTAGGAGGCAGAAACGGGGCTCCTCTGGATGTGGGCGGGACTCTCGTGCTTCTCTCGAGTGGAGATGGGTATGTCGGGGATCTTCTTGAGTTGCAGCATGGGTGTGAAGTACCCTTTGGAAATTCCAGAGGTTAGGTGTGATTAGCCTCGAGACACCTTAGCGGAAATGTGCCTCATCTCGCCTGGAGGGAGAACCGCCTGGATGTTCTCGAGTTGCGGCAGGTGCTCTCGACTTACGACAGGGACCTCAGGGACCCGCTCTGGTGGCCTCAGGAAAGGCCAGTCCCCATGCGAGTTGCACGGGGCCTCTCGGGATTCTCTAACGTCGATGTTGGGGCCTAAGACCTTGTGTGGAGTCGGTGCCCAACCTGAGGATTCCTCTCCAGTGCTGACATGGATCTTGGGGTACTTCTGGAGTCTCCCCAGGGAGTCAGTCCTCGTTTCGAGTGGGGGTATTCACGTGAGCTTTCTCCCGAGCTGTAGCAGCAGTGTCGCGCTTCCATTCGCCTGGATCAAGGTATCTGTGGATTTCCCTCTAGGCTTTCCCACGAGGCTTTCCACGAGTATTTCCCACAGGGCTGTCCTACGTGCCACCGTGGTGTGAGTAGATCCTCGGCTTGAAAGTCGAGGCAGTGCAGGGAAAACAGGATTCCCTGGAATGGACTGAGACATCTGGGGGACTCTGAGAATGCTTCACGACCATGGAGTTCCTCTCGCCTTTCCTGTGGAGAGCGCCTCCTCTTAAGATGCGACGGGAACACCGGGAATTCTTTCCCCACAACGCAGGGAAAGGATTCCTCCTCTGGAGCTAGGAGGCAGAAACGGGGCTCCTCTGGATGTGGGCGGGACTCTCGTGCTTCCTCTCGAGTGGAGATGGGTATGTCGGGGATCTTCTTGAGTTGCAGCATGGGTGTGAAGTACCCTTTGGAAATTCCAGAGGTTAGGTGTGATTAGCCTCGAGACACCTTAGCGGAAATGTGCCTCATCTCGCCTGGAGGGGAGAACCGCCTGGATGTTCTCGAGTTGCGGCAGGTGCTCTCGACTTACGACAGGGACCTCAGGGACCGCTCTGGTGGCCTCAGGAAAGGCCAGTCCCCATGCGAGTTGCACGGGGGCCTCTCGGGGATTCCTCTAACGTCGATGCTGGGGCCTAAGACCTTGTGTGGAGTCAGTGCCACAACCTGAGGATTCCTCTCCAGTGCTGACATGGATCTTGGGGTACTTCTGGAGTCTCCCTCAGGGGAGTCAGTCCTCGTTTCGAGTGGGGGTATTCACGTGAGCTTTCCTCCCGAGCTGTAGCAGCAGTGTCGCGCTTCCATTCGCCTGGATCAAGGTATCTGTGGATTTCCCTCTAGGCTTTCCCACGAGGCTTTCCACGAGTATTTCCCACAGGGCTGTCCTACGTGCCACCGTGGTGTGAGTAGATCCTCGGCTTGAAAGTCGAGGCAGTGCAGGGAAAACAGGATTCCCTGGAATGGACTGAGACATCTGGGGACTCTGAGAATGCTTCACGACCATGGAGTTCCTCTCGCCTTTCTGTGGAGAGCGCCTCCTCTTAAGATGCGACGGGAAACACGGGAATTCTTTCCCCACAACGCAGGGAAAGGATTCCTCCTCTGGAGCTAGGAGGCAGAAACGGGGCTCCTCTGGATGTGGGCGGAACTCTCGTGCTTCCTCTCTAGTGGAGATGGGTATGTCGGGGATCTTCTTGAGTTGCAGCATGGGTGTGAAGTACCCTTTGGAAATTCCAGAGGTTAGGTGTGATTAGCCTCGAGACACCTTAGCGGAAAAATGTGCCTCATCTCGCCTGGAGGGGAGAACCGCCTGGATGTTCTCGAGTTGCGGCAGGTGCTCTCGACTTACGACAGGGACCTCAGGACCCGCTCTGGTGGCCTCAGGAAAGGCCAGTCCCCATGCGAGTAGCTCGCAGGCCTCTCGGATTCCTCTCCTGTCGATGCCGGGGCCAAAGATCTTGTGTGGAATCGTGCCAGAAAACTGAGGATTCCTCTCCAGTGCAGACATGGATCTTGGGTACTTCTGTGTCTCCCCAGGGTAGTCAGTCCTCGTCTTCGAGTGGGGCATGCACGTG
>NW_017210910.1:0-2139 GCF_001704415.2 Capra hircus
CGCATGGGGACTGGCCTTTCCTTGAGGCCACCACAGCGGGTCCCTGAGGCCCCGTCGTAAGTCGAGAGCACCTGCCGCAACTCGAGAAAATCCCGGAGGTTCTCCCCTCCAGGCGAGCTGAGCCCATTTCCGCTGAGGTGTCTCGAGGCTATTCACACCTAACCTCTGGAACTTCCAAAGGGTCCTTCACACCCTTGCTGCAACTCAAGAAGTTCCCCGACATACACGTCTCCACTCGAGAGGGAAGCAGGAGAGTTCTGCCCACATCCAGGAGCCCCGTTTCTGCCTCCTAGCTCGAGAGGAGGGATCCTTTCCCTGCGTGTTTGGGAAAGAATTCCCGGCGTTCCCGTCGCATCTCAAGAGGAGGCGCTGTCCACAGGAAAGGCGAGAGGAACTCCAGGGTCGTGCCACATTCCCAGAGTCCCCCAGATGTCTCAGTCCATTCCAGGGAAACCTGTTTTCCCAGCACTGCCTGGACTGTCAAGCCGAGGTTCGCCTCACACACCACGGTGCAGGTGGGACAGCCCTGTGGGAAAGCCTCGTGGGAAAGCTGGTGGGAAAGCCTCGAGGGAAAGCCACAGATCCCTTGATCCACGCGAAGGGAAGCGCAACACTGCTGCTACAGCTCGGGAGGAAAGCACACGTACATGCCCCCACTCGAGACTAGGACTGACACCCCTGGGGAGACTCCAGAAGTACCCCAAGATCCATGTCAGCACTGGAGAGGAATCCTCAGGTTCCGGCACTGACTCCACACAAGGTCTTAGGCCACAGAATCGACGGGAGAGGAATCCTGAGAGGCCCGAGCTTCTCGCATGGGGACTGGCCTTTCCTGAGGCCACCAGAGCGGGTCCCTGAGGTCCCCGTCGTAAGTCGAGAGCACCTACCGCAACTCGAGAAAATCCAGGAGGTTCCCCCCTCCAGGCTAGATGAGGCCCATTTCCGCTGAGGCGTCTCGAGGCTAATCACACCTAACCTCTGGAACTTCCAAAGGGTCCTTCACACCCTTGCTGCAACTCAAAAAGTTCCCCGACATGCCCGTCTCCACTCGAGAGAAAGCACGAGAGTCCCGCCCACATCCACAGTAGCCCCATTTCCGCCTCCTAGCTCGAGAGGTGGGATCCTTTCACTGCGTGCTCGGGAAAGAATTCCCGGGATTCCTTCGCATCTCAAGAGGAGGTGCTCTCCACAGGAAAAGGCGAGAGGAACTCCAGGGTCGTGCCACCATTCCCAGAGTCCCCCAGATGTCTCAGTCCATTCCAGGGAATCCTGTTTTCCCTGCACTGCCTCAACTTTCAAACCGAGGATCGACTCACAACCCGGTGGCACGTGGGACAGCCCTGTGGGAAAGCCTCGTGGCAAAGCCTAGTGGGAAAGCCTCGAGGGAAAGCCACAGATCCCTTGATCCACGCGAAGGGAAGCGCGACACTGCTGCTACACCACGGAAGGAAAGCGCATGTGCATGCCCCCACTCGAGACGAAGACTTACTCCCCTGGGGAGACTCTAGAAATACCCCAAGATCCATGTCAGCATTGAAGAGGAATCCTCAGGTTCCGTCACTGACTCCACACAAGGTCTTAGGGCCCGGCATCGACGGGAGAGGAATCCCGAGAAGCCCAAGAGCAACTTGCATGGGGACTGGCATTCATGAGGCCACCAGAGCGTGTCTCTGAGGTCCAAGTCGTAAGTCGAGAGCTCCAGCTGCAACTCGAGAAAATCCAGGAGGTTCTCCCCTCCAGGCGAGATGTGGCCCATATCCGATGAGCGTCTCGAGGCTAATCAACAAGCGTCTGGAACTAACAAAGGGGCCTTCAAACCCTAGCTGCACTCAAGAAGTTCCCCGAAATACCCCTCTCCACTCGAGAGGAAGCACGAGAGTCTTGCCCACATCCAGAGGAGCCCGTTTCCGCCTCATAGCTCGAGAGGAAGGATCCTTTCCCTGCATTATCCGGAAAGAATTCCCGGCGTTCCCTCGCATCTCAAGACGAGGCGCAACCACAGGAAAGGCGAGAGGAACTCCAGGGTCTTGCCACCATTCCCAGAGTCCCCCAGATGTCTCAGTCCATTCCAGGGAAACCTTTATTCCCCTACACTGCCTCGACTTTCAAGCCGAGCATCGACTCACTGCACGGTAGCAC
>NW_017210911.1:0-2137 GCF_001704415.2 Capra hircus
CTGGCCTCCTCTGAGGCGACCTGAGCGGGTTCCTGAGGTCCCCGTCGTAAGTCGAGAGAGCATCTCCACTCCACGAGAAAATCCAGAGTTCTCCAGTGAATTAACCCTTTTCCTGAGCGTCTCGAGTCTAATCACATTTAACATCTGAACTTCCAAAGGTCCCTCACACCCTTGCTACAACTCAAGAAGTTCCCAACATACCTGACTCCACTCGAGAGGAAGCACGGAGTCCCCGCCCACATCCAGAGGAGCCGTTTCCGCCTCGTACTCCGCGGTCAGGTATCCTTTCCCTGTATGTTCCGGAAAGAATTCCCGGTGTTCCCGTCGCATCTCATGAGGAGGCGCTCTCCACAAGAAAGGCGAGAGAAACTCCAGTGTCCTGCCATCATTCCAAGAGTCCCCAGATATCTCAGTGTGCTGGGGTCCAGCACGCTGCGGATCCAGAAATTCGACGGATGTACGGCGTTGATGTGGAAAGTCTTGTGTATTTATTAATGTAAGATGAATTAATTATAGGGTAGTTAGAAGATTAACTGGAGGAAAAAGGCTGAATAGCTAGGTTTACGCGGAAGGGCAATAAAATTCCGACAAGGAATTTTCTGGCGGACTCTGGAATGGTGGCACGACCCTCGAGTTCCTCTTGCCTTTTCTGTGGAGAGCGCCTCCTCTTGAGATGCGCCGGGAACGCCGGGAATTCTTTCACGACCACGCAGGGAAACGATCCCTCCTCTGGAACTATCAGGCGGAAACGGGGCTCCTTTGGATGTGGGCGGGACTCTCGTGCTTCCTCTCGAGTGGAGACGGGTATGTCGGGGAACTTCATGAGTTGCAGCAAGGGTGTGAAGGACCCTTTGGAAGTTCCAGAGGTTAGGTGTGATTAGCCTCGAGAAGCTCAGCGTAAATGTGCCTCATCTCGCCTGGAGGGGAGAACCTCCTGGATTTTCTCGAGTTGCGGCAGGTGCTCTCGACTTACGACGGGGACCTCATGGACCCTCTCTGGTGGCCTCAGGAAAGGCCAGTCCCCATGCGAGTTGCTCGGGGGCCTCTCGAGATTCCTCTCCCGTCGATGCCGGGCCTAACACCTTGTGTGGAGTCGGTGCTGAACCTGAGGTTTCCTCTCCAGTACTGACATGGACCTTGGGGTACTTCTGGAGTCTCCCCAGGGGAGTCAGTCCTCATCTCGAGTGGGGCATGCACGTGCGCTTTCCTCCCGAGCTGCAGCAGCGGTGTCACGCTTCCCTTCGTGTGGATCAAGGGATCTGTGGCTTTCCCTCGAGGCTTTCCACGGAGGCTTTCCCACGAGGCTTTCGCATAGGGCTGTCCCAAGTGCCACCGTGGTGGGAGTCGATCCTCGGCTTGAAAGTCAAGGCAGTGCAGGGAAAACAGGTTTCCCTGGAATGGACTGAGACATCTGGGGGACTCTGGGAATGTGGCACGACCCTGGAGTTCCTCTCGCCTTTCCTGTGAGAGCGCGCTACTCTTGAGATGCGATGGGAACGCCGGGAATTCTTTCCCGAACACGCAGGGAAAGGATCCCTCCTCTCGAGCTAGGAGTCGCAAACGGGCTCCTCTGGATGTGGGGACTCTCGTGCTTCCTCTCGAGTGGAGACGGGTATGTCTGGGAACTTCTTGAGTTGCAACAAGGGTGTGAAGGACCCTTTGGAAGTTCCAGAGGTTAGGTGTGATTAGCCTTGAGACGCCTCAGCGGAAATGGGCCTCATCTCTCCTGGAGGGAGAACCTCCTGGATTTTCTCGATTTGCGGCAGGTGCTCCCGACTTAGGTCGGGGACCTCAGAGACCCACTCTGGTGGCCTCAGGAAAGGCCAGTCCCCCATGCGAGTTGCTCGGGGGCCTCTCGGAATTCCTCTCCCGTCGATGCCGGTCCTCAGACCTTGTGTGGAGTGGGTGTTGAACCTGAGGATCCCTCTCCAGTGCTGACATGTATCTTGGGTGCTTCTGGAGTCTCCCCAGGGGACTCAGTCCTCGTCTTGAGTGGGGCGTGCACGTGCGCTTTCCTCCCGAGATGTAGCAGCAGTGTCATCTTTCCTTCGCGTGGATCAAGGGATCTGTGGCTTTCCTTCGAGGCTTTCCCACGAGGCTTTCCCACAGGGCTGTCCCAGTGCACCGTGCTGTGAGT
>NW_017210912.1:0-2135 GCF_001704415.2 Capra hircus
TTTCCCGACCACGCAGGGAAAGGATCCCTCCTCTCGAGCTAGGAGACGTAATTGGGGCTCCTCTGGATGTGGGCCGGACTCTCGTGCTTCTCTCGAATGGAGACGGGTATGTCGGGGAAATTCTTGAGTTGCAGCAAGGTTGTGAAGGACCCTTTGGAAGTTCCAGAAGTTAGGTGTGATTAGCCTCCAGACGCCTCAGCGGAAATGGGTCTCATCTTGCCTGTAGGGGAGAACCTCCTGGATTTTCTCGAGTTGCGGCTGGTGCTCTCGACTTACGACGGGGACCTCAGGGACCCGCTCTGGTGGCCTCAGGAAAGGCCAGTCCCCTTGCGAGTATGTTGGGGTCCTCTCGGGATTCCTCTCCCGTCTATGCCGGGGCCTAAGACCTTGTGTGGAGTCGGTGCCTGAACCTGAGGATTCCTCTCCAGTGCTGACATGGATCTTGGAGTACTTCTGGAGTATCCCCAGGGGAGTGAGTCCTCGTCTCGAGTCGGGCATGCATGTGTGATTTCCTCCCAAGCTGTAGCAGCAGTGTCACGCTTCCCTTCGCGCTGGATCAAGGCACCTGTGGCTTTCCCTCGAGGCTTTCCCACGAGGCTTTCCCACAGGGCTGTCCCACGTGCCACCTTGGTGTGTGTCGATGTCAATCCTCGGCTTGAAAGTCGAGGCAGTGCAGGGAAAACAGGTTTCCCTGGAATGGACTGAGACAACTTGGGAACTCTGGAAATGGTGGCACGACCCTGGAGTTCCTCTCGCCTTTCCTGTGGAGAGAGCCTCCTCTTGAGATGCGACGGGAACGCCGGGAATTCTTTCCCAATCACGCAGGGAAAGAATCCCTCCTCTCGAACTAGGAGGCGGAAACGTGGCTCCTCTGGATGTGGGCGGGACTCTCGTGCTTTCTCTCGAGTGCAGACGGGTATGTTGGCGAACTTCTTGAGTTGCATATATGGTGTGAAGGACCCTTTGGAAGTTCCAGAGGTTAGGTGTGATTAGCCTGGAGACGCCTCAGCGGAAATGGGCCTCATCTCGCCTGGAGGGGAGAACCTCCTGGATTTTCTCGAGTTGGGGCAGGTGCTCTCGACTTACGACGGGGACCTCAGGGACCCACTCTGGTTGCCTCAGGAAAGGCCAGTCCCCATGCGAGTTCCTCGGGACTCTCGGGATTCCTCTCCCTTCGAAGCCTGGGCCTAAGACCTTGTGTGGAGTCGGTGACTTAACCTGAGGATTCCTCTCCAGTGCTGACATGGATCTTAGGGTACTTCTGGAGTCTCCCCAGGGGAGTCAGTCCTCGTCTCGAGAGGGGCATGCACGTGCGCTTTCCTCCCGAGCTGTAGCAGCACTGTCACGCTTCCCTTGCGTGGATCAAGGGATCTGCTGGCTTTCCCTCGAGGCTTTCCCTCGAGGCTTTCCCACGAGACTTTCCAAGTGTCTTTCCCACGAGGCTTTCCCACAGGGCTGTCCCACGTTCCACCGTGGTGTGAGTCGATCCTCGGCTTGAGCGTCCAGGCAGTGCAGGGAAAGCAGGTTACCCTGGAATGGATTGAGACATCTGGGGGACTCTGGGAATGGTGGCACGACCCTTGATTCCCTCTCACCTTTCATGTGGAGAGCACCTCCTTTTGAGATGCCACGGGAACGCCAGGAATTCTTTCCCGACCCTGCAGGGAAAGGATCCCTCCTCTCGAGCTAGGAGGCGGTAACGGGGCTCCTCTGGATGTGGGCGGGACGCTCGAGCTTCCTCTCGAGTGGAGATGGGTATGACCGGGAACTTCTTGAGTTGCAGGAAGGGTGTGAAGGACCCTTTGTAAGTTCCAGAGTTTAGGTGTGATTAGCCTTGAGACACCTCAGCAGAAGTGGGCCTCATCTCGCCTGGAAGGAGAACCTCCTGGATTTTTCTCAAGTTGTGGCAGGTGCTCTGGACTTAGGACGGGGAACACAGGGACCCGCTCTGGTGGCCTCAGGAAAGGCCAGTCCCCATGCGAGTTGCTCGGGGCCTCTCGGTATTCCTCTCCCTTCGATACCGGGGCCTAAGACCTTGTGTGGAGTCGGTGCCGGGAACCTGAGGATTCCTCTCCAGTGCTGACATGGATCTTGGGGTACTTCTGGAGTCTCCCCAGGGTAGTCAGTCCCCTTGA
>NW_017210913.1:0-2132 GCF_001704415.2 Capra hircus
CTTAAGGAGGCTTAGGGGGCTGGTGGGTTGCACACTGCCAAGGGCTCAGCAGTGAGAATTCTGTCAGGAGGGAAGGGAAGGGCAACTGCAGGGCTCCTCCAGCGGTTTCTTGGCCGCCCAGATTCAGCGCCGCACGAGAGCACCAGGCTCCCAGGGCCCCTGGCTGGGGTTTCAGCCCCGCACACACGGAGGCTGATTCCTTGGTGCCCAGAAAGTGTATGACAGACGTAGGTTCCCTAGCACTCTCCTCCCCAGCAGAGACATGTGCAGGTGTTTGGGGCCTGATCCTGCGTGTCTGGGTTCCTGCCCACAGCCCAACTCAGGGGAAGCAGCCCCTGAGGCAAGACCTGCTGGAGGAGCCCTGCGCCCCCGCCTGATAGGCGAGTGCACAGCCAGCAGGGAAGCGAGCCTCCTCGGGGAAGAGGAGGCAGCAAGTCCCGTCAAGCTGAAATCCCTGCTTACACGAAGCTAAGTGCGACTCCAGTACGGCAGATCTCTAGCTCTGTCTCAGAGGCCGCGATCTGGCAGAGTTCCTGGCACCAAGATGCTCTGCCATAGGCGAGCCTTGCGCAGACTTGCCTTGCTTTAAGGCTCCCTCCCCAGGAAGGAGCAGGCTGTGTGAGGCTCGGAAACGCCACTGGCGCTTCCTGGCTTCAGCTCTACCCCTGCCTTGCCTTTGCACTTAGGTCCCAAGCGTCCTTGAGGAGGGCTTAGGGGCTGGTGGGTTGCACACTGCCAAGGGCTCCAGCAGTGAAAGCTCTGTCAGAGGGAAGCGAAGGGCAACAGCAGGGCTCCTTCAGCGGTTCCTTGGCCGCCCAGACAAAGCTCCCGCACGGAGAGCACCAGGTTCCAAGGGCCCCTGGCTGGGTTTTGCATCCCCACACTCCCAGAGGCTGACTCCGTGGGTGCCTAGAAAGTGTGTGAGAGACGTAGGTTTCCCTAGCACTCTCCTCCCCAGCAGAGACATGTGCAGGTGGTTGGGGCCTTATCCTGCGTGTCTGGGTTCCCGCCCACAGCCTCAACTCAGGGGAAGCAGCCCCTGAGGCAAGACCTGCTGGAGGAGCCCTGCGCGCCTGCCCTGATAGGCGAGAGCACAGCCAGCAGTGTAGCGAGCCTCCTCGGGAGAAGAGGAGGCAGCCGAGCCCAGTCAAGAGGAAAGCCCTGCTTGCACGGAGCTAAGTGGCCTCCAGTACGGCAGAGCTCTAGCTCTGCTCAGAGCCCCGATCTGGCAGAGTTTCTGGCGCGAGGCTGCTCGGCCGGGGGCTCGCCTTGCCCAGACTTGCCTTGCTTTTAGGCTCCCTCCCCAGGAAGGAGCTGTCTGAGCGAGCCTGGGAGACGCCACTGGTGCCTTCCTTGCCTCAGCTCCAATCCTGCCTTGCCTTTGCACATAGGTCCAGGCGTCTTGGGAGGGCTTAGGGGGTGGTGGGTTGCACACTGCCAAGGGCTTCAGCAGTGAGAGCTCTGTCAGAGGGAAGGGAAGGGCAACTGCAGGGGCTCCTCCAGCGGTTTCTTAGGCCGCCTAGAATCAGCGCCGCACGGAGAGCACCAGGCTCCCAGGGCCCCTGGCTGGGTTTTCAGCCCGCACACACGGAGGCTGATTCCTTGGGTGCCCAGAAAGTGTATGACAGACGTAGGTTCCCTAGCACTCTCCTCCCCAGCAGAGACATGTGCAGGTGGTTGGGGCCTGATCCTGCGTGTCTGGGCGTCCCGCCCACAGCCCCAACTCAGGGGAAGCAGCCCCTGAGGCAAGACCTGCTGGAGGAGCCCTGCGCCCCCGCCTGATAGGCGAGTGCACAGCCAGCAGGGAAGCGAGCCTCCTCGGGGGAAGAGGAGGCAGCCCCAGCCCCGTCAAGTTGAAAGCCCTGCTTGCACGGAGCTAAGTGGGCCCTCCAGTACGGCAGAGCTCTAGCTCTGCTCAGAGCCCCGATCTGGCAGAGTTCCTGGCGCGAGGCTGCTCTGCCGGGGGCTAGCCTTGCCCAGACTTGCCTTGCTTTTAGGCTCCCTCCCCAGGAAGGGAGCTGTCTGAGCGAGCCTGGGAGACGCCACTGGTGCCTTCCTTGCCTCAGCTCCAATCCTGCCTTGCCTTTGCACATAGGTGCCAGCGTGGTTGGGGAGGGCTTAGGGGGTGGTGG
>NW_017210914.1:0-17719 GCF_001704415.2 Capra hircus
TCATGCTGAACAGTTAGGATCAGGATTTGCCCGATTCCCAACATGACGCCAGCGAGTAGACATGGGAGAATGACTGTGGCTATGCCGTCTTCGATAATCTCTGCTGTAAGATCTGCTACGAGATCTTCTATGGGACCGGGACCGAGATCGTGACCTTGTATAATGCCTCCGAGAACTTCTTCTGGATCTAGACCTAGATTCCGATCTGGACCTGGACTTTGATCTGGAAACGCCTGGAATCTTCCTTGGAGCGAGACCTTGCAGGGGTATGACTTGCAGATTTTCCCAGATCCATGAGCACTTCCGCTTCTGGAAGCAGAACGGGATTCCCCCTCGCCGTAGTTCTCCTCGCCGCTGTCGCTCATGACTTTCACTGCTGTCGCCGCTCGATGTGCTTCAATCGAAGCTGCCAACCTCTCGCACCTTCAGTGTAGAGCTCCGCCGCAGCCTCACACCACACACCGGTGCCCCAGGCACTGAGAACCGAAACGCTCCGCGCCGCCTCCGCTCGGGCTCTCCACACAAGGTCTTAGGCCCCGGCATCGACGTGAGAGGAATCCTGAGAGGCCCCCTAGCAACTCCCATGGGCACTGGCCTTTCTGAGGCCACAGGAGCGGGTCCCTGAGGTCCCCATGCTAAGACGAGAGCACCTGCTCCAACTCAAGATAATCCAGGAGGTTCTCCCCTCCAGGCGAGATGAGGCCCATTTCCCCTGAGGCATCTCGAGGCTAATCACACCTAACCTCTGGAACTTCCAAAGGGTCTTTGACACCCCTGCGGCAAGTCAAGAAGATCACCGACATACCCGTCTCCACTCGAGATGAAGCACGAGGGTCCCACCCACATCCAGAGGAGCCCCGTTTCCGCCTCGTATCTAGAGAGGAGGGATCCTTTCCCTGCGTGGTCGGGAAAGAATTCCTGGCGTTCCCGTCGCATCTCAAGAGGAAGTGCTCTCCACAGGAAAGGCCAGAGGAACTCCAGGGTCGTGCCACCATTCCAAGAGTTCCCCAGATGTCTCAGTCCATTCCAGAGGAACCTGTTTTCCCTGCACTGCCATGACTTTCACGCCGAGGATCGTCTCACACCAAGGTGGCATGTGGGACAGCCCTGTGGGAAAGCCTCATGGGAAAGCCTAGAGGGAAAGCCACAGATCCCTTGATCCACGCGACGGGAAGCGTGACACTGCTGCTACCGCTCAGGAGGAAAGCGCACGTGCATGCCCCCACTCGAGACGAGGACTGACTCCCCTGGGGAGACTCCAGAAGTACCACAAGATCCATGTCAGCACTGGAGAGGAATCTTCAGGTTCCAGCCCCGACTTCACACAAGGTCTTAGGCCCCGGCATCGACAGGAGAGGAATCCTGAGAGGCCCCTAGAAACTTGAATGGGGACTGGCCTTTCCTGAGGCCACCAGAGCTGGCCCCTGAGGTCCCCGTCGTAAGTCGAGAGCACCTGCCGCAACTCGAGAAAATCCAGGAGGTTCTCCCCTCCAGGCGAGATGAGGCCCATTTCCACTGAGGTGTCTCGAGGCTAATCACACCTAACCTCTGGAACTTCCAAAAGGTACTTTACACCCTTGCTGCAACTCAAGAAGTTCCCCGACATACCCGTCTCCACTCGAGAATAAGCAAGATGGTCCCCCCTACATCCACAGGAGGCGCGTTTCCGCCTCGTCGCTCGAGATGAGGGATCCTTTCCTTCCGGGGACCAGCGTGAGGAATTCCGCCTATGGCAAAGGTCATGAGGAAGGAGGCTTGGCATGCGCAAAGGCGTGATCAAGCCTCAGGTAACCCCCTGTTCCCGAGCATCGAACCCCAAAACCAGAGTCTGTTTTATGCTCTCACCTACACTTCTGACTTTACGGGGGCTCTCCCCCATAACTGTTTCTCTCGGAGAAGAAGTAAACGTGCAGCTTCAAGGCAATAAATATTCTTGGGCATGACAAGAGTGTTTCAGCTTGCCGACTCCTCTGAAGGTTATCTAGCCCACCTTTATAGGTTTGTCCGGCCACATGTGATTGTTTACAGCCTCCCAACCTGAGAGGCATGAGATGTTTTAGACTTACTAAAGGCAAATTATTTTGGGGAGTTAGAAATTATTAGTATAGTTGGTTAGGAATTATATTGGTGAAGGGTTCTTCATTTGTTGTGTCAAAAATTGCTGCTAATTCCCTGCTCTGGGTGGGACAAGGATATTTTAGGTCAAACCTCTCTGCTGACAGACCAGCTTGTGTGACAGGATTATCCATACTGCTGCCACTAGGCACAAGATTGTTTACTGCCTCTCAACTGTAAACAGCACAGAGAGTTTTGGAGTATTTTGAGAGTCTTAATTAGCATAGGACTTTTTCTTCTTGTTGAGTCAATGATTGCCACCAGGCCTCCATATCCTTAGGCACTTGGGAATATATTAATCAATGTATTTGGAATATAGCAAAGGAAATATAGCAGTTTTTGATGTTAGCAATACTAGACTTTTTGAGTTAATGGATTTTCACTTTTGTAATAGATCACTGTACTTTGTTATATATCACTGTGTCCTTTCTATGTAAGAATGTAACTTTATCATATCTTAAGACTAAATAGATCTTAAGGGGAGAATTGATGAAAGGATTTTCATTTGTTAGGCTGATGTTTGCTGATAAATCTCCATGTTCCCTACCCTTATAATGAATATAACTAGTATATAGGAGAAATAAGTATTAACCTTTAAGCATATAGGAGAAATAAGAATTCACCTTTAAGACTAATCATGTTAACCTTGGGTTAAATAAATTCCTTTCTTTGATTGTAACTCACTACACCCTCACCCTATAGGAATGTAACTTTATTTGGAGGGTGGTGCCTGGTTTAAGAAAAAACACCCTTGGAAGAAATAAGTTTATTTGGTTATCAGAAAGAAAGGATCATAAAATGTCAGCAGGTCTCATTCATGGCCAGAAGATGATGTAAGATCCCTAAGACCTTTTTTTTATACATTTATGTGAAGCACCTGATTTTGATAAAGGTCAGGATGCCGACTCCTGCGTGACTCTGTATTCATCCCTATGTGTAACAAGAGGTATACAAGCAAAACCAAAAATAAAGAAATCAGATCAGTTTCCGGAAAGACTGATTCCCCCATGTCGCTTCTTTTTTGCTCCCGTTTTTCTGGCTGAATTCTCTACTGGAGGATGGATGCTATTCCACGTAATCCAAGTTATTCAGCCTCTTTTTCTCCAATAATCTTCCTACTACACAATCCATTTCTAATCTCTTTATATCTGGGATTAAATATGTATATTTCCAAAGACGACGACTACGTCCCCACCTTCGAATCACGCTGGATCCACCGGGGCTGGACCACGGGACTTTCCCTGCTTGGTCGGGAAAGTATTCCCGGCGTTCCCACCGCATCTCAAGAAGAGGCGCTCTCCACAGGAAAGGCGAGAGGAACTCCAGGGTCGTGCCACAATTCCAAGAGTCCCCCAGATGTCTCAGTCCATTCCAGAGGAACCTGTTTTCCCTGCACTGCCTTGATTTTCACGCCGAGGATCGACTGGCACCATGGTGGCACGTGGGACAGCGATGTGGGAAAGCCTCGTGGGAAAGCCTCGAGGGAAAGCCCCGTGAGAAATACCTCGAGGGAAAGACATAGATCTCTTGATCCACGCGACGGGCAGCGTGACACTGCTACTGCAGCTCAGGAGGTAAGCGTTCTTGCATGATCCCGCTGAGAAGAGGACTGACACCCCTGGGGAGACTCAAGAAGTACCCCAAGAACCATGTCACCACGGGAGAGGAATCCTCAGGTACCGGCCTCGACTTCACACAAGGTCTTAGGCCCCACCATCGACGGGAGAGGAATCCTGAGAGGCCCCGTAGCCACTCGGATGGGAACTGGCCTTTCCTGACGCCACCAGAGCGGGTCCCTGAGGTCCCAGCGTACGTTGAGAACACCTGCCACAATTCGAGAAAATCCAGGAGGTTCTCCCCTCCAGGCAAGATGAGGCCAATTTCCGCTGAGGCACTCGAGGCTAATCACACCTAAACTCTGGAAATTCCAAAGGTTCCTTCACAACCTTGCTGAAACTCAAGAAGTTCCCCGACATACCGTCTCCACTCCAGAGGAAGCACGAGGGTCCCGCCCACATCCAGAGGAGCCCCGTTTCTGCCTCGGACCTCGAGATGACGGATCCTTTCCCTGCTTGGTCGGGAAAGAATTCCCGGCGTTCCCGTCCCATCTCAAGAGGAGGCGCTCTCCACAGGAAAGGCGAGCGGAACTCCAGGGTCGTACCACCATTCCAAGAGTCCCCCAGATGTCACAGTCCATTCCAGAGGAACCTGTTTTCCCTGCACTGCCTCGACTTTCAAGCCGAGGATCGACTCACACCATGGTGGCAGGTGGGACAGCCCTGTGGGAAAGACTCTTGGGAAAGCCTTGAAGGAAAGACTTGAGTGAAAGCTACAGATCCCTTGACCACGCGTTAGGAAGCGTGACACTGCTGCTACAGCTCGGGAGGAAAGCGCACGTGCATGCCCACACTCGAGACGAGGACTGACTTCCCTGGGGAGACTCCAGAAGTACCCCAAGAACCATGTCAGCACTGGAGAGGAATCCTCAGGATCCGGCCTCGACTCCACACAAGGTCTTAGGCCCCGGCATCGACCCAAGAGGAATCCCGAGAGTCCCCCTGGCAACTTGCATGGGGACTGGCCTTTCCTGAGGCCACGAGACAGGTTCCCTGAGGTCCCCGTCGTAATTCGAGAGCACCTGCCGTAACTCGAGAAAATCCAGGAGGTTCTCCCCTACAGGCAAAATGAGGCCTATTTCCACTGACGCATCTAGAGGCTAAGCACACCTAACCTCTGGAACTTCCAATGGTTCCTTCACACACTTGCTGCAACTCAAGAGCTTTCCCGACATACCCGTCTACACTCAAAGGAAGCACGAGGGTCCCGCCCACATCCAGAGAAGCCCCGATCCCCCCTCGAGGCTCCAAAGGAGAGATCTTTTAACTGCTTGCATTTCCCGAGTCAAAGACCTTGTGTTGAGTTGGGACCGGAAACTGAGGATTCCTCTCCAGTGCTGACGTGGATTTTTGGGGTACTTCTGGACTCTCCCCAGGGGAGTCAGTCCTCGTCTCGAGTGGGGAAATGCACGTGGGCTTTCCTCCCTAACGGTGGCAGCAGTGTCATGCTACCCGACGGGTGGATCAAGGGATGTGTGGCTTTCCCTGTAGGATTTCCCATGAGGCTTTCCCACGAGGCTAACACACAGGGCTGTCCCACGTGCCACCGTGGTGTGAGTCGATCCTCGACGTGACAGTCAAGGCAGTGCAGGTAAAAGAGTTTCCTTTGGAATGGACTCAGTCCTCTGGGGGACTCTTGGAATGGTGGCACGACCCTGGAGTTCCTCTCGCCTTTCCTGTGGAGAGCGCTTCCTCTTGGATGCGACGGGAATGCCAGGAATTCTTTCCCGACCACGCAGGGAAAGGATCCCTCATCTCGAGCTACAAGGAGGAAAAGGGCCTTCTCTGGATGTGCAAGGGACGCTCGCGCTTCCTCTCGAGTGGACAAGGGTATGTCGGGGAACTTCTTGAGTTGCAGCAAGGGTGTGAAGGACCCTATGGAAGTTCCAAAGGTTAGATGTGATTAGCCTCGAGTCGCCTCAGCGGAAATGGGCCTCATCTAGCCTGGAGGGGAGAATCTCCAGGATTTTCTCGAGTTGCGGTAGGTGCTCTCGATTTACGACGGGGACCACAGGGACCCTATCTGGTGGCCTCAGGAAAGGCCACTCTCCGTGCGAGTTGCTTATTGGCCTCTCAGGATTCCTCTCCCTTCAATGCTGGGGCCTAAGACCTTTTGTGAAGTCGGGGCCGTAAACTGAGAATTATTCTCCAGTGCTGACATGGATCTTGGGGTACTTCTGGAGTCTCCCCAGGGGAGTCAGTCCTCGTCTCGAGTGGGGGCATGCACGTGCGCTTTCCTCCCGAGCTGTGGAAGCAGTGTCACGCTTCCCATCGCGTGGATCAAGGGATCTGTGGCTTTCCCTCGAGGCTTTCCCTCAAGGCTTTCCCACGAGGCTTTCCTACGAGGCTTTACCACAGGGCTGTCCCACGTGCCACTGTGGTTTGAGTCGATCTCGGCGTGAAAGTCGAGGCAGTTTGGGGAAAACAGGTTCCTCTGAAATGGACTGAGACATCTGGGGGACTCTTGGAATGGTGGCCTGACCTGGAGTACCTATCCCTTTCCTGTGGAGAGGGCCTCCTCTTGAGATGCGACGGGAACCTCGGGAATTCTTTTCGACCAAGTAGGGAAAGGATCCCTCATCTCGAGCAAAGAGGCGGAAACGGGGCTCCTTTGGATGTGGGCGGGACCCTTCTGCTTCCTCTCGAGTGCATACGGGTATATCGGGGAACTTCTTGAGTTGCAGCAAGGGTGTGAAGGAACCTTTGGACGGTTCCAGGGGTAGGTGTGATTGGCCTCGAGATGCTTCAGCAATAATCGCCTCTGTCTCGCCTGGAGGGGAGAACCTCCAGGATTTTCTCGACTTGCGGCAGGTGCTCTCGACTTACGACGGGGACCTCAGGGACCCGCTCTGGTGGCCTCAGGAAAGGCAGGTCCCCATGCGAGTTGCTAGGGGACCTCCCTGGATTCCTCTACCGTAGATGCCGGAACCTAAGACCTTGTCTGGAGTTGGGGCCGGAACGTGAGGATTTCCTCTCCAGGCCTGACATGGATCCTGGGGTACTTCTGGAGTCTCCCCAGGCGATTCAGTCCTCATCTCGAGTGGGGGCATGCACGTGCGCTTTCCTCCCGAGCTCTAGCAACCAGTGTCAGTCTTCCCGGCCGACGATCAAGGGATCTGTGGCTTTCCCTCTGGGCATTCCCACCAAGTTTCCAAACAGGCTTTCCCACAGGGCTGTCCCAAGTGCCACCGTGGTGTGGGTCGATCATCTGCATGAATGTCGAGGCAGTGCAGGGAAAACAGGTTGTCCCTGGACATGGACTGAGACATCTGGAGGACTCTGGGAATGGTGGCACGACCCTGGAGTTCCTCTCGGCCTTTCCTGTGGAGAGCGCCTGCTCTTGAGATGCGACGGGAACACCGGGAATTCTTTCCCGACCACACAGGGAAAGGATCCCTCCTCTCGAGCTAGGAGGCGGAAACGGGGCTCCTCTGGATGTGGGCGGGACTCTCGTGCTTCCTCTCGAGTGGAGACGGGTATGTCGGGGAACTTCTTGAGTTGCAGCAAGGGTGTGAAGGACCCTTTGGAAGTTCCAGAGGTTAGGTGTGATTAGCCTCGAGACGCCTCAGCGGAAATGGGCCTCATCTCGCCTGGAGGGGAGAACCTCCTGGATTTTCTCGAGTTGCGGCAGGTGCTCTCGACTTACGACGGGGACCTCAGGGACCCGCTCTGGTGGCCTCAGGAAAGGCCAGTCCCCATGCGAGTTGCTCGGGGCCTCTCGGGATTCCTCTCCCGTCGATGCCGGGGCCTAAGACCTTGTGTGGAGTCGGTGCCGGAACCTGAGGATTCCTCTCCAGTGCTGACATGGATCTTGGGGTACTTCTGGAGTCTCCCCAGGGGAGTCAGTCCTCGTCTCGAGTGGGGGCATGCACGTGCGCTTTCCTCCCGAGCTGTAGCAGCAGTGTCACGCTTCCCTTCGCGTGGATCAAGGGATCTGTGGCTTCCCTCGAGGCTTTCCCACGAGGCTTTCCCACGAGGCTTTCCCACAGGGCTGTCCCACGTGCCACCGTGGTGTGAGTCGATCCTCGGCTTGAAAGTCGAGGCAGTGCAGGGAAAACAGGTTTCCCTGGAATGGACTGAGACATCTGGGGGACTCTGGGAATGGTGGCACGACCCTGGAGTTCCTCTCGCCTTTCCTGTGGAGAGCGCCTCCTCTTGAGATGCGACGGGAACGCCGGGAATTCTTTCCCGACCACGCAGGGAAAGGATCCCTCCTCTCGAGCTAGGAGGCGGAAACGGGGCTCCTCTGGATGTGGGCGGGACTCTCGTGCTTCCTCTCGAGTGGAGACGGGTATGTCGGGGAACTTCTTGAGTTGCAGCAAGGGTGTGAAGGACCCTTTGGAAGTTCCAGAGGTTAGGTGTGATTAGCCTCGAGACGCCTCAGCGGAAATGGGCCTCATCTCGCCTGGAGGGGAGAACCTCCTGGATTTTCTCGAGTTGCGGCAGGTGCTCTCGACTTACGACGGGGACCTCAGGGACCCGCTCTGGTGGCCTCAGGAAAGGCCAGTCCCCATGCGAGTTGCTCGGGGGCCTCTCGGGATTCCTCTCCCGTCGATGCCGGGCCTAAGACCTTGTGTGGAGTCGGTGCCGGAACCTGAGGATTCCTCTCCAGTGCTGACATGGATCTTGGGGTACTTCTGGAGTCTCCCCAGGGGAGTCAGTCCTCGTCTCGAGTGGGGGCATGCACGTGCGCTTTCCTCCCGAGCTGTAGCAGCAGTGTCACGCTTCCCTTCGCGTGGATCAAGGGATCTGTGGCTTTCCCTCGAGCTTTCCAGAGGCTTTCCCACGAGGCTTTCCCACAGGGCTGTCCCACGTGCCACCGTGGTGTGAGTCGATCCTCGGCTTGAAAGTCGAGGCAGTGCAGGGAAAACAGGTTTCCCTGGAATGGACTGAGACATCTGGGGGACTCTGGGAATGGTGGCACGACCCTGGAGTTCCTCTCGCCTTTCCTGTGGAGAGCGCCTCCTCTTGAGATGCGACGGGAACGCCGGAATTCTTTCCCGACCACGCAGGGAAAGGATCCCTCCTCTCGAGCTAGGAGGCGGAAACGGGGCTCCTCTGGATGTGGGCGGGACTCTCGTGCTTCCTCTCGAGTGGAGACGGGTATGTCGGGGAACTTCTTGAGTTGCAGCAAGGGTGTGAAGGACCCTTTGGAAGTTCCAGAGGTTAGGTGTGATTAGCCTCGAGACGCCTCAGCGGAAATGGGCCTCATCTCGCCTGGAGGGGAGAACCTCCTGGATTTTCTCGAGTTGCGGCAGGTGCTCTCGACTTACGACGGGGACCTCAGGGACCCGCTCTGGTGGCCTCAGGAAAGGCCAGTCCCCATGCGAGTTGCTCGGGGGCCTCTCGGGATTCCTCTCCCGTCGATGCCGGGGCCTAAGACCTTGTGTGGAGTCGGTGCCGGAACCTGAGGATTCCTCTCCAGTGCTGACATGGATCTTGGGGTACTTCTGGAGTCTCCCCAGGGGAGTCAGTCCTCGTCTCGAGTGGGGGCATGCACGTGCGCTTTCCTCCCGAGCTGTAGCAGCAGTGTCACGCTTCCCTTCGCGTGGATCAAGGGATCTGTGGCTTTCCCTCGAGGCTTTCCCACGAGGCTTTCCCACGAGGCTTTCCCACAGGGCTGTCCCACGTGCCACCGTGGTGTGAGTCGATCCTCGGCTTGAAAGTCGAGGCAGTGCAGGGAAAACAGGTTTCCCTGGAATGGACTGAGACATCTGGGGGACTCTGGGAATGGTGGCACGACCCTGGAGTTCCTCTCGCCTTTCCTGTGGAGAGCGCCTCCTCTTGAGATGCGACGGGAACGCCGGGAATTCTTTCCCGACCACGCAGGGAAAGGATCCCTCCTCTCGAGCTAGGAGGCGGAAACGGGGCTCCTCTGGATGTGGGCGGGACTCTCGTGCTTCCTCTCGAGTGGAGACGGGTATGTCGGGAACTTCTTGAGTTGCAGCAAGGGTGTGAAGGACCCTTTGGAAGTTCCAGAGGTTAGGTGTGATTAGCCTCGAGACGCCTCAGCGGAAATGGGCCTCATCTCGCCTGGAGGGGAGAACCTCCTGGATTTTCTCGAGTTGCGGCAGGTGCTCTCGACTTACGACGGGGACCTCAGGGACCCGCTCTGGTGGCCTCAGGAAAGGCCAGTCCCCATGCGAGTTGCTCGGGGCCTCTCGGGATTCCTCTCCCGTCGATGCCGGGCCTAAGACCTTGTGTGGAGTCGGTGCCGGAACCTGAGGATTCCTCTCCAGTGCTGACATGGATCTTGGGGTACTTCTGGAGTCTCCCCAGGGGAGTCAGTCCTCGTCTCGAGTGGGGGCATGCACGTGCGCTTTCCTCCCGAGCTGTAGCAGCAGTGTCACGCTTCCCTTCGCGTGGATCAAGGGATCTGTGGCTTTCCCTTGAGGCTTTCCCACGAGGCTTTCCCACGAGGCTTTCCCACAGGGCTGTCCCACGTGCCACCGTGGTGTGAGTCGATCCTCGGCTTGAAAGTCGAGGCAGTGCAGGGAAAACAGGTTTCCCTGGAATGGACTGAGACATCTGGGGGACTCTGGGAATGGTGGCACGACCCTGGAGTTCCTCTCGCCTTTCCTGTGGAGAGCGCCTCCTCTTGAGATGCGACGGGAACGCCGGGAATTCTTTCCCGACCACGCAGGGAAAGGATCCCTCCTCTCGAGCTAGGAGGCGGAAACGGGGCTCCTCTGGATGTGGGCGGGACTCTCGTGCTTCCTCTCGAGTGGAGACGGGTATGTCGGGGAACTTCTTGAGTTGCAGCAAGGGTGTGAAGGACCCTTTGGAAGTTCCAGAGGTTAGGTGTGATTAGCCTCGAGACGCCTCAGCGGAAATGGGCCTCATCTCGCCTGGAGGGGAGAACCTCCTGGATTTTCTCGAGTTGCGGCAGGTGCTCTCGACTTACGACGGGGACCTCAGGGACCCGCTCTGGTGGCCTCAGGAAAGGCCAGTCCCCATGCGAGTTGCTCGGGGCCTCTCGGGATTCCTCTCCCGTCGATGCCGGGCCTAAGACCTTGTGTGGAGTCGGTGCCGGAACCTGAGGATTCCTCTCCAGTGCTGACATGGATCTTGGGGTACTTCTGGAGTCTCCCCAGGGGAGTCAGTCCTCGTCTCGAGTGGGGGCATGCACGTGCGCTTTCCTCCCGAGCTGTAGCAGCAGTGTCACGCTTCCCTTCGCGTGGATCAAGGGATCTGTGGCTTTCCCTCGAGGCTTTCCCACGAGGCTTCCCACGAGGCTTTCCCACAGGGCTGTCCCACGTGCCACCGTGGTGTGAGTCGATCCTCGGCTTGAAAGTCGAGGCAGTGCAGGGAAAACAGGTTTCCCTGGAATGGACTGAGACATCTGGGGGACTCTGGGAATGGTGGCACGACCCTGGAGTTCCTCTCGCCTTTCCTGTGGAGAGCGCCTCCTCTTGAGATGCGACGGGAACGCCGGGAATTCTTTCCCGACCACGCAGGGAAAGGATCCCTCCTCTCGAGCTAGGAGGCGGAAACGGGGCTCCTCTGGATGTGGGCGGGACTCTCGTGCTTCCTCTCGAGTGGAGACGGGTATGTCGGGGAACTTCTTGAGTTGCAGCAAGGGTGTGAAGGACCCTTTGGAAGTTCCAGAGGTTAGGTGTGATTAGCCTCGAGACGCCTCAGCGGAAATGGGCCTCATCTCGCCTGGAGGGGAGAACCTCCTGGATTTTCTCGAGTTGCGGCAGGTGCTCTCGACTTACGACGGGGACCTCAGGGACCCGCTCTGGTGGCCTCAGGAAAGGCCAGTCCCCATGCGAGTTGCTCGGGGGCCTCTCGGGATTCCTCTCCCGTCGATGCCGGGGCCTAAGACCTTGTGTGGAGTCGGTGCCGGAACCTGAGGATTCCTCTCCAGTGCTGACATGGATCTTGGGGTACTTCTGGAGTCTCCCCAGGGGAGTCAGTCCTCGTCTCGAGTGGGGGCATGCACGTGCGCTTTCCTCCCGAGCTGTAGCAGCAGTGTCACGCTTCCCTTCGCGTGGATCAAGGGATCTGTGGCTTTCCCTCGAGGCTTTCCCACGAGGCTTTCCCACGAGGCTTTCCCACAGGGCTGTCCCACGTGCCACCGTGGTGTGAGTCGATCCTCGGCTTGAAAGTCGAGGCAGTGCAGGGAAAACAGGTTTCCCTGGAATGGACTGAGACATCTGGGGGACTCTGGGAATGGTGGCACGACCCTGGAGTTCCTCTCGCCTTTCCTGTGGAGAGCGCCTCCTCTTGAGATGCGACGGGAACGCCGGGAATTCTTTCCCGACCACGCAGGGAAAGGATCCCTCCTCTCGAGCTAGGAGGCGGAAACGGGGCTCCTCTGGATGTGGGCGGGACTCTCGTGCTTCCTCTCGAGTGGAGACGGGTATGTCGGGGAACTTCTTGAGTTGCAGCAAGGGTGTGAAGGACCCTTTGGAAGTTCCAGAGGTTAGGTGTGATTAGCCTCGAGACGCCTCAGCGGAAATGGGCCTCATCTCGCCTGGAGGGGAGAACCTCCTGGATTTTCTCGAGTTGCGGCAGGTGCTCTCGACTTACGACGGGGACCTCAGGGACCCGCTCTGGTGGCCTCAGGAAAGGCCAGTCCCCATGCGAGTTGCTCGGGGCCTCTCGGGATTCCTCTCCCGTCGATGCCGGGGCCTAAGACCTTGTGTGGAGTCGGTGCCGGAACCTGAGGATTCCTCTCCAGTGCTGACATGGATCTTGGGGTACTTCTGGAGTCTCCCCAGGGGAGTCAGTCCTCGTCTCGAGTGGGGGCATGCACGTGCGCTTTCCTCCCGAGCTGTAGCAGCAGTGTCACGCTTCCCTTCGCGTGGATCAAGGGATCTGTGGCTTTCCCTCGAGGCTTTCCCACGAGGCTTTCCCACAGGGCTGTCCCACGTGCCACCGTGGTGTGAGTCGATCCTCGGCTTGAAAGTCGAGGCAGTGCAGGGAAAACAGGTTTCCCTGGAATGGACTGAGACATCTGGGGGACTCTGGGAATGGTGGCACGACCCTGGAGTTCCTCTCGCCTTTCCTGTGGAGAGCGCCTCCTCTTGAGATGCGACGGGAACGCCGGGAATTCTTTCCCGACCACGCAGGGAAAGGATCCCTCCTCTCGAGCTAGGAGGCGGAAACGGGGCTCCTCTGGATGTGGCGGGACTCTCGTGCTTCCTCTCGAGTGGAGACGGGTATGTCGGGGAACTTCTTGAGTTGCAGCAAGGGTGTGAAGGACCCTTTGGAAGTTCCAGAGTTAGTGTGATTAGCCTCGAGACGCCTCAGCGGAAATGGGCCTCATCTCGCCTGGAGGGGAGAACCTCCTGGATTTTCTCGAGTTGCGGCAGGTGCTCTCGACTTACGACGGGGACCTCAGGACCCGCTCTGGTGGCCTCAGGAAAGGCCAGTCCCCATGCGAGTTGCTCGCGGCCTCTCGGATTCCTCTCCCGTCGATGCTGGGTCCTAAGACCTTGTGTGGAGTCAGTGCCGGAACCTGAGGATTCCTCTCCAGTGCCGACATGGATCTTGGGGTACTTCTGGAGTCTCCCCAGGGGAGTCAGTCCTCGTCTCGAGTGGGGCATGCACGTGCGCTTTCCTCCCGAGCTGTAGCAGCAGTGTCACGCTTCCCTTCGCGTGGATCAAGGGATCTGTGGCTTTCCCTCGAGGCTTTCCCACGAGGCTTTCCCACGAGGCTTTCCCACAGGACTGTCCCACGTGCCACCGTGGTGTGAGTCGATCCTCGGCTTGAAACGTCGAGGCAGTGCAGGGAAAACAGGTTTCCCTGGAATGGACTGAGACATCTGGCGGACTCTGGGAACTGTGGCACAGACCCTGGAGTTTCCTCTCGCCTTTCTTGTGGAGAGCGCCTCCTCTTGAGATGCGACGGGAACGCCGGGAATTCTTGACCGAACACGCAGGGAAAGGATCCCTCCTCTCGAGCTAGGAGGTCGGAAACGGGGCTCCTCTGGATGTGGGCGGACTCTCGTGCTTCCTCTCGAGTGGAGACGGGTATGTCGGGGAACTTCTTGAGTTGCAGCAAGGGTGTGAAGGACCCTTTGGAAGTTCCAGAGGTTAGGTGTGATTAGCCTCGAGACGCCTCAGCGGAAATGGGCCTCATCTCGCCTGGAGGGGAGAACCTCCTGGATTTTCTCGAGTTGCGGCAGGTGCTCTCGACTTACGACGGGACCTCAGGGACCCGCTCTGGTGGCCTCAGGAAAGGCCAGTCCCCATGCGAGTTGCTCAGGGGCCTCTCGGGATTCCTCTCCCGTCGATGCCGGGGCCTAAAGACCTTGTGTGGAGTCGGTGCCGGAACCTGAGGATTCCTCTCCAGTGCTGACATGGATCTTGGGGTACTTCTGGAGTCTCCCAGGGGAGTCAGTCCTCGTCTCCGAGTGGGGGCATGCACGTGCGCTTTCCTCCCGAGCTGTAGCAGCAGTGTCACGCTTCCCTTCGGTGGATCAAGGGATCTGTGGCTTTCCGCTTGAGGCTTTCCCACGAGGCTTTCCCACGAGGCTTTCCCACAGGGCTGTCCCACGTGCCACCGTGGTGTGAGTCGATCCTCGGCTTGAACGTCGAGGCAGTGCAGGGAAAACAGGTTTCCCTGGAATGGACTGAGACATCTGGGGGACTCTGGGAATGGTGGCACGACCCTGGAGTTCCTCTCGCCTTTCCTGTGGAGAGCGCCTCCTCTTGAGATGCGACGGGAACGCCGGGAATTCTTTCCCGACCACGCAGAGAAAGGATCCCTCCTCTCGAGCTAGGAGGCGGAAACGGGGCTCCTCTGGATGTGGGCGGGACTCTCGTGCTTCCTCTCGAGTGGAGACGGGTATGTCGGGGAACTTCTTGAGTTGCAGCAAGGGTGTGAAGGACCCTTTGGAAGTTCCAGATGTTAGATGTGATTAGCCTCGAGACGCCTCAGCGGAAATGGGCCTCATCTCGCCTGGAGGGGAGAACCTCCTGGATTTTCTCGAGTTGCGGCAGGTGCTCTCGACTTACGACGGGGACCTCAGGGACCCGCTCTGGTGGCCTCAGGAAAGGCCAGTCCCCATGCCGAGTTGCTCCTGGGCCTCTCGGGATTCCTCTCCCATCGATGCCGGGGCCTAAGACCTTGTGTGGAGTCGGTGCCGGAACCTGAGGATTCCTCTCCAGTGCTGACATGGATCTTGGGGTACTTCTGGAGTCTCCCCAGGGGAGTCAGTCCTCGTCTCGAGTGGGGCATGCACCGTGCGCTTTCCTCCCGAGCTGTAGCAGCAGTGTCGCGCTTCCCTTCGCGTGGATCAAGGGATCTGTGCCTTTCCCCTCGAGGCTTTCCCACGAGCTTTCCCACGAGGCTTTCCCACAGGGCTGTCCCACGTGCCACCGTGGTGTGAGTCGATCCTCGGCTTGAAAGTCGAGGCAGTGCAGGGAAAACAGGTTTCCCTGGAATGGACTGAGACATCTGGGGGACTCTGGGAATGGTGGCACGACCCTGGAGTTCCTCTCGCCTTTCCTGTGGAGAGCGCCTCCTCTTGAGTATGCGACGGGAACGCCGGGAATTCTTTCCCGACCACGCAGGGAAAGGATCCCTCCTCTCGAGCTAGGAGGCGGAAACGGGGCTCCTCTGGATGTGGGCGGGACTCTCGTGCTTCCTCTCGAGTGGAGCCGGGTATGTCGGGGAACTATTTGAGTTGCAGCAAGGGTGTGAAGGACCCTTTGGAAGTTCCAGATGTTAGATGTGATTAGCCTCGAGACGCCTCAGCGAAATGGCGCCTCATCTCGCCTGGCAGGGGAGAACCTCCTGGATTTTCTCGAGTTGCGGCAGGTGCTCTCGACTTACGACGGGGACCTCAGAGATCCGGCTCTGGTGGCCTCAGGAAAGGCCAGTCCCCATGCGAGTTGCTCCCGGGCCTCTCGGGATTCCACTCCCGTCGATGCTGGGTCCTAAGACCTTGTGTGGAGTCAGTGCCCGAACCTGAGGATTCCTCTCCATTGCCGACATGGATCTTGGGGTACTTCTGGAGTCTTCCCCAGGGGAGTCAGTCCTCGTCTCGAGTGGGGGCATGCACGTGCGCTTTCCTCCCGAGCTGTAGCAGCAGTGTCACGATTCCCTTCGCGTGGATCAAGGGATCTGTGGCTTTCCCTCGAGGCTTTCCCACGAGGCTTTCCCACAGGGATGTCCCACGTGCCACCGTGGTGTGAGTCGATCCTCGGCTTGAAAGTCGAGGCAGTGCAGGGAAAACAGGTTTCCCTGGAATGGACTGAGACATCTGGGGGACTCTGGGAATGGTGGCACGACCCTGGAGTTCCTCTCGCCTTTCCTGTGGAGAGCGCCTCCTCTTGAGATGCGACGGGAAAGCCGGGAATTCTTTCCCGACCACGCAGGGAAAGGATCCCTCCTCTCGAGCTAGGAGGCGGAAACGGGGCTCCTCTGGATGTGGGCGGGACTCTCGTGCTTCCTCTCGAGTGGAGACGGGTATGTCGGGGAACTTCTTGAGTTGCAGCAAGGGTGTGAAGGACCCTTTGGAAGTTCCAGAGTTAGATGTGATTAGCCTCGAGACGCCTCAGCGGAAATGGCCTCATCTCGCCTGGAGGGGAGAACCTCCTGGATTTTCTCGAGTTGCGGCAGGTGCTCTCGACTTACGACGGGGACCTCAGGGACCCGCTCTGGTGGCCTCAGGAAAGGCCAGTCCCCATGCGAGTTGCTCTGGGGGTCTCGGGATTCCTCTCCCATCGATGCCGGGCCTAAGGCCTTGTGTGGAGTCGGTGCCGGAACTGAGGATTCCTCTCCTGCTGACTGATTTTTGATGGAATCTTGGGTATTTCATGGAGTCTTCCATGGGAGTCAGTCCTCGTGCGTCGAGTGCGGCCGCATGCACGTGCCGTCTTTCCTGCCAGGCTGTTAGCAGCAGTGTCACCCTTACCATTCGGTGAGATCAAGGGATCTGTGCTTTCCGCTACGTAGGGCTTTCCCACTAGGGCTTCACCACGAGGCTTCCCACAGGGTGTCCACGTGCCACCGTGGCTGGTGAGTCGATCCTCGCTTGGAAATCGGAGGCATGAGGGGAAACAGGTTTCGCCGGAATGGACTGAGAATATCTGGGGGACTCGGAATGGTGGCAGCGAGCCCTGGAGTTCCTCTTGCTTTCGCTGTGGAGAGCGGCTGCATCTGGATGCGACCTCGGGCAACGGCCAGGAATTCTTTGCCGCGACGCACGTAGGGAAAGGATCCCTGCCTCGCAGAGCTACGCGAGCGGAAATTCGGGGCTCACTCTGCATGTGGGCGGGCTTTCTCTGCTTCACTCTCGAGTGGAGACGGGATGTCGCGGGAAACTTCTTGAGTTGCAAGCAAGGGTAGTGAAGACGCCTTTGAGTCAGAGGTTAGGTGTGTATCTCGCAGAGCGGACCGTCAGGCGGAATGGGCCTCATCTCGCCTGGAGGGGAGAACCTCCCGGAAATTTTCTCGAGTTGCATAGGTGCTCTCGACTCTAGACGGGGACCTCAAGTGACGCGCTCTGGTTGGCCTCAAGACATGGACAGTCCCCATGCGAGCTTTGCTCGGGGCCTCTCCGGGGATTCCTCTTCACCGTCCTGACTGGCTGCGTCTAATAGACCTTTGTGTGGAGTAGAGTGCCGGAACTTGAGGATCTCTCCAGTTTGCGACATGGATCTTGGGGTACTGCTTTTTTGGAGTCGTCGCCAGGGAAGAGTCAGAATCCTCAGTTCGAGTTGGGGGCTATGCACGTGGGCGCTTTCCTCCTGCGCGACTGTAGTCGCAGCAGTTCGCACGCTTCGCATTCATGCGTGATTCAATGGGAATCTGTGGCTTCCCCTCGAGGCTTTCCACTAGGCTTCCAATGAGGTTTCCCACAGGGCTGTCCCACGTGCCGTCACAACGTGTGTGAAGCTGCCCGATCCCTCGCGGGCTTGAAGTCGGCGCAGTGGCAGGGAAAAGCAGGCTTTCCCTTGCAGAATGGACTGAGAAGTTCTGGGGGACTCGTGGGAAATGGTGGCAGCGATCCTGGAGTTCCTCTGGCCTT
>NW_017210915.1:0-2130 GCF_001704415.2 Capra hircus
GCTGTAGCAGCAGTTTCGTGCTTCCCTTCGTGTGGATCAAGGGATCTGTGGCTTTCCCTCGAGGCTTTCCCACGAGGCTTTCCCCACGAGGCTTTCCACGATTTCCCACAGGGCTGTCCCATGTGCCCACCGTGGTGTGAGTCGATCTTTGGCTTGAAAGTCGAGGTAGTGCAGGGAAAACAGGTTTCCCTGGAATGGACAGAGACATCTGGGGGACTCTGGGAATGGTGGCACGACCCTGGAGTTCCTCTTGCCTTTCCTGTGGAGAGCGCCTCCTCTTGAGATACGACGGGAATGCCGGGAATTCTTTCCCGACCACGCATGGAAAGGTTCCCTCCTATCGAGCTAAGAGACGGAAACGGGGCTCCTCTGGATGTGGGCGTGACTCTCGTGCTTCCTCTCGAGTGGAGACGGGTATGTCGGGGAACTTCTTGAGTTGCAGCAAGGGTGTGAAGGACCCTTTGGAAGTTCCAGATGTTAGATATGATTAGCCTCGAGACGCCTCAGCGGAAATGGGCCTCATCTCGCCTGGAGAGGAAAACCTCCTGGATTTTCTCGAGTTGCGGCAGGTGCTCTCGACTTACGACGGGGACCTCAGGGACCCGCTCTGGTGGCCTCAGGAAAGGCCAGTCCCCATGCGAGTTGCTTGGGGACCCTCTCGGGATTCCTCTCCCGTCGATGCTGGGGCCTAAGACCTTGTGTGGAGTCAGTGCCGGAACCTGAGGATTCCTCTCCAGTGCTGACATGGATCTTGGGTATTTCTGGAGTCTCCCCAGGGGAGTCAGTCCTCGTCTCGAGTGGGGACATGCACGTGCGCTTTCCTCCCGAGCTGTAGCAGCCGTGTCCTGCTTCCCTTCGTGTGGATCAAGGGATCTGTGGCTTTCCCTCGAGGCTTTCCCAGCTTTCCCACGAGGCTTCCCACGAGGCTTTCCCACAGGGCTGTCCAACGTGCCACCGTGGTGTGTGTCGATCCTCGGCTTGAAAGTCGAGACAGTGCAGGGAAAACAGGTTTCCCTGGAATGGACTGAGACATCTGGGGGACTCTTGGAATGGTGGCACGACCCTGGAGTTCCTCTCGCCTTTCCTGTGGAGAGCGCCTCCTCTTGAGTTGCGCCGGGAAGGCCGGGAATTCTTTCACGACCACGCAGTGAAAGAATCCCTCCTCTCGAGCTAGGAGGCAGAAACGGGACTCCTCTGGATGTGGGTTGAACTCTCGTGCTTCCTCTCGAGTGGAGACGGGTATGTCGGGGAACTTCTTGAGTTGCAGCAAGGGTGTGAAGGACCCTTTGGAATTTCCAGAGGTTAGGTGTGATTAGCCTCGAGACGCCTCAGCGGAAATGGGCCTCATCTCGCCTGGAGTGGAGAACCCCTGGATTTTCTCGAGTTGCTGCAGGTGCTCTCGACTTACGACGGGGACCTCAGGACCCGCTCTGGTTGCCTCAGGAAAGGCCAGTCCCCATGCGAGTTGCTCAGGGCCTCTTGGGATTCCTCTCCCGTCGATGCTGGGGCCTAAGACCTTGTGTGGAGTCAGTGCCGGAACCTGAGGATTCCTCTCCAGTGCTGACATGGATCTTGGGGTACTTCTGGAGTCTCCCCAGGGGAGTCAGTCCTCGTCTCGAGTGGGGCATGCACGTGCGCTTTCCTCCCGAGCTGTAGCAGCAGTGTCGTGCTTCCCTTCGTGTGGATCAAGGGATCTGTGGCTTTCCCTCGACGCTTTCCTACGAGGCTTTTCCCACGAGGCTTTCCCACAGGGCTGTCCCATGTGCCCGTGGTGTGAGTCGATCCTTGGCTTGAAAGTCGAGGTAGTGCAGGGAAACAGGTTTCCCTGGAATGGACAGAGACATCTGGGGGACTCTGGGAATGGTGGCACGACCCTGGAGTTCCTCTTGCCTTTCCTGTGGAGAGCGCCTCCTCTTGAGATACGACGGGAATGCCCGGGAATTCTTTCCCGACCACGCATGGAAAGGTTCCCTCCTATCGAGCTAAGAGACGGAAACGGGGCTCCTCTGGATGTGGGCATGACTCTCGTGCTTCCTCTCGAGTGGAGACGGGTATGTCGGGGAACTTCTTGAGTTGCAGCAAGTGTGTGAAGGACCCTTTGGAATTTCCAGATGTTAGATATGATTAGCC
>NW_017210916.1:0-2130 GCF_001704415.2 Capra hircus
TCTCCTAAGTGCTGACATGGACCTTGGGGTATTTCTGGAGTCTCCTCAGGGAGTCAGTCCTTGTCTCGAGTGGGGGCATGCACGTGCGCTTTCCTCCCGAGCTGTAGCAGCAGTGTCACGCTTCCCTTCCCCCGTGTATCCTAGAATCAGTGGCTTTCCCACCAGGCTTCCCACGACGCTTTCCCACAGTGATGTCCCACGTGCACCGTGGTGTCAGTCGATCCTCGGCTTGAAAGTTGAGGCAGTGCCGGGAAAACAGGCTTCCGTGGAATGGACTGAGACATCTGGGGGATCTGGGAAAGGTGGACCACACTGGAGTTCCTCTCGCCTTTCCTGTGGAGAGCGCCCCTCTTGAGATGTAACGGGAACGCCGGGAATTCTTTCACGACCACGCAGGGGAAGGATCCCTCCTATCGAGCTATGAGGCGGAAACGGGGCTCCTCTGGATGTGCGGGACTCTCGTGCTTCCTCTCGAGTGGAAACGGGTATGTCGGGGAACTTCTTGAGTTGCAGAAAGGGTGTGAAGGACCCTTTGGAACTTCCAGAGGTTAGGTGTGATTAGCCTCGAGACGTCTCAGCAGAAAATGGGCCTCATCTCGCCTGGAAGGGAGAACCTCCTGGATTTTCTCGAGTTGCGGCAGGCGCTCTCAACTTACGACGGGGTCCTCAGGGACCCGCTCTGGTGGCCTCAGGAAAGGCCAGTCCCCATGCGAGTTGCTCGGGGCATTTCGGATTCCTCTCCCATCGATGCCCAGGCCTAAGACATTGTGCGGTGTCGGTGCCGGAACCTGAGGATTCCTCTCCAGTGCTGACATGGATCTTGGGGTATTCTGGAGTCTCCCCAGGGGAGTCAGTCCTCGTCTCGAGTGGGGGCATGCACGTGCGATTTCCTCCCGAGCTGTAGCCGCAGTGTCACCCTTTCCTTCACGTGGAACAAGGATCTGTGGCATTCCTCGAGGCTTTCCCACGAGGCTTTTCCCACGGGCTTTCCCACAGGGCTGTCCCACGTGCCACCGTGGTGTGAGTCTATCCTCGGCTTGAAAGTCAAAACAGTGCAGAGAAAACAGGTTTCCCTGGAATGGACTGAGACATCTGGGGGACTCTGGGAATGCTGGCATGACCCGGAGTTCCTCTCGCCTTTCCTGTGGAGAGCGCCTCCCTCTTGAGTTGCGACAGGAACGCCGGGAATTCTTTCTCGAGCACGCAGGAAAGGATCCCTCCTCTCGAGTTAGGAGGTGGAAACGGGGCTCCTCTGGATGTGGTTGGGACTCTCGTGCTTCCTCTCGAGTGGAGACGGGTATGTCAGGGAACTTCTTGAGTTGCAGCAAAGGGTGTGAAGGATCCTTTGGAAGTTCCAGAGGTCAGGTGTGATTAGCTTCAGGACGCCTCAGCGGAAATGGGCCTCATCTCCCTGGAGGCAGAACCTCTTGGATATTCTCGAGTTGTGTCAGGTGCACTGGACTTACGACGGGGACCTCAGGGACGCCCCTGGTGGCATCGGTAAAGGAAATTTCCTTGCGAGTTACTCGGGGGCGTCTCGGGATTCCCTCTCCGTCGATGCCGGGGCCTAAGACCTTGTGTGGAGTCGGTGCCAGGACCTGAGGATTCCTCTCCAGTGCTGACATGGATCTTTGGGTACTTCTGGAATCTCCCCAGGGAAGTCAATCCTCGTCTCGAGTTGGGTCATGCACGTGCCCCTTTACTCCCGAGCTGTAGCAGCAATGTCACGCTTCCCTTCGCGTGAACAAGGGATCTGGGGCATTCCTCGAGGCTTTCCCAAAAGGCTTTCCCCCTGAGGCTTTCCCACAGGGCTGTCCACGTGCCACCGTGTTGTGAGTCGATCCTTGGCTTGAAAGTCGAGGCAGTGCAGGGAAAACTGGTTTCCCTGGAATGGACTGAGGAATCTGGGGGACTCTGGGAATGGTGGCACGTCCCTGGAGTTCCTCTCGCCTTTCCTGTGGAGAGCGCCTCCACTGAGATGCGATGGGAACGCCGGAATTCTTTCCCGACAACGCGGGGAAAGGATCCGTCCTCTCAAGCTAGGAGAGGAAACGGGGCTCCTCTGGATGTGGCGGGACTCTCGTGCTTCCTCTCTAGTGGAGTCGGGGTATGTCGTGGAACTTCTTGAGT
>NW_017210917.1:0-2130 GCF_001704415.2 Capra hircus
AGGCGGAAAAGGGATCTCTGGATGTGGGCGGGACTCTCGTGCTTCCTCTCGAGTGGAGACGGGTATGTCCGGGAAACTTCTTGAGTTGCAGCAAGGGTGTGAAGGACCCTTTGGAAGTTCCAGAGTTTAGGTGTGATTAGAGCTCGAGACGCCTCAGCGGAAATGGGCCTCATCTCGCCTGGAGGGGAGAACCTCCTGGATTTTCTCGAGTTGCGGCAGGTGCTCTCGACTTACGACGGGGACCTCAGGGACCCGCTCTGGTGGCCTCAGGAAAGGCCAGTCCCCATGTAAGTTGCTCGGGGGCCTGTCGGGATTCCTCTCCGGTCGATGCCGTGGCCTAAGATCTTGTGTGGAGTGGGTGCCGGAACCTGAGGATTCCTCTCCAGTGCTGACATGGATATTGGGGTACTTCTGGAGTCTCCCAGGGGAGTCAGTCCTCGTCTCGAGAGGGGGGCATGCGTGTGCGCTTTCCTCACGAGCTGTAGCAGCAGTGCCACGCTTCCCTCCGCGTGGATCATGGGATCTGTGGCTTTTTCGCTCGAGGCTTTTACACGAGGGTTTCCCACGAGGCTTTTTACACGAGGGTTTCCCACGAGGCTTTCCCACAGGGCTGTCCAACGTGCCACAGTGGTGTGAGTCAATACTCTGCTTGAAAGTCGACGCATTGCAGGGAAAACATGTTTCTCAGGAATGGACTGAGACATCTGGGGGACTCTGGAATGGTGGCACGACCCTGGAGTTCCTCTGGCCTTTCCTGTGGAGAGCGCCTCCTCTTGAGATACGACGAGAACGCCGGGAATTCTTTCCCGAACACGCAGGAAAGGTTCCCTCTCTCGAGCTAGGAGGCGGAAACGGGGCTCCTCTGGATGTGGCCGGGACTCTCGTGTTTCCTCTCGAGTGGAGACGGTATGTCGGGAAACTTCTTGAGTTGCAGCAAGGGTGTGAAGGACCCTTTGGAAGTTCCAGAGTTTAGGTGTGATTAGGCTCGAGACGCCTCAGCGGAAATGGGCCTCATCTCGCCTGGAGGGAGAACCTCCTGGATTTTCTCGAGTTGCGGCAGGTGCTCTCGACTTACGACGGGGACCTCAGGGACCCGCCTCTGGTGGCCTCAGGAAAGGCCATTCCCCATGTAAGTTGCTCGGGGGGGCCTCTCGGGATTCCTCTCCGGTCGATGCCGGGGCCTAAGATCTTGTGTGGAGTGGGTGCCGGAACCTGAGGATTCCTCTCCAGTGCTGACATGGATATTGGGGTACTTCTGGAGTCTCCCCAGGGGAGTCAGTCCTCGTCTCGAGTGGGGGCATGCACTTGCTCTTCCTCCCGAGCTGTAGCAGCAGTGTCACGGGTCACTTGGCGTGGAGCAAGGGATCTGTGGCTTTCCCTCGAGGCTTTCCCACGAGGCTTTCCACGAGGCTTTTCCCACAGGGCTGTCCCACGTGCCACCGTGGTGTGAGTCGATCCTCGGCTTGAAAGTCGAGGCAGTGCAGGGAAAACAGGTTTTCCTGGAAAGGACTGAGACATCTGGGGACTCTGGGAATGGTGGCACGACCCTGGAGTTCCTCTCGCCCTCCTGTGGAGAGCGCCTCCTCTTGAGATGCGACGGGGAACGCCGGAAATTCTTTCCGACCACGCAGGGAAAGGATCCCTCCTCTGGAGCTAGGAGGCGTAAACGGGGCTCCTCTGGATGTGGGCGGGACTGGCATGCTTCCTCTCGAGTGAGACGGGTATGTCGGGGAACTTCTTGAGTTGCAGCAAGGGTGTGAAGGACCCGTTGGAAGTTCCAGAGGTTAGGTGTGATTAGCTCCGAGAAGACGGCTCAGCGGAAATGGGCCTCATCTCGCTGGAGGGGAAAACCTCCTGGATTTTCTGGAGTTGCGGCAGGTGCTCTCGACTTAAGACGGGGACCTCAGGGACCCGATCTGGTGGCCTCAGGAAAGGCCAGTCCCCATGCGAGTTGCTCTGGGGCCTCTCGGGATTCCTCTCCCTTCGATGCTGTGGCTAAGACCTTGTATGGAGTCAGTGCCAGAACCTGAGGATTCCTCTCCAGTGCTGACATGGATCTTGGGTACTTCTGAGTCTCCCCAGCGGGAGTCAGTCCTCGTCTCGAGTGGGGGTCTGCACGTGCGCTTTCCT
>NW_017210918.1:0-2129 GCF_001704415.2 Capra hircus
GGCAACTTCCAAAGGGTCCTTCACACCCTTGCTGCAAACTCAAGAAGTTCCCCGACATGCCCGTCTCCACTCGAAGAGGAACACGAGAATCCCCCCACATCCAGAGGAGCCCTGTTCCCCTCCTAGCTCGAGGGAGGGATCCTTTCCCTGCGTGGTCGGAAAGAATTCCCGGCATTTCCTTCGCATCTCAAGAGAGGCTCTCTCAACAGGAAAGGCGATAGGAACTCCAGGTCGTGCAACCATTCCAGAGTCGCCCAGATATCTCCGTCCGTTCCAGGGAAACCTGTTTTCCCAGCACTGCGTCGACTTTCAATCTGAAGATCGACTCACACCCGGTGGCACGTGGGACAGCCCTGTGGGAAAGCCTCGTGGGAAAGCCTCGAGGAAGCCACAGATCCCTTGATCCACGTGAATGGAAGCGCGACAGTGCTGCTACAACTCGAGAGGAAAGCGCACGTGCATGCCCCCACTCGAGAGGAGGACTGACTCCCCTGGGGAGACTCCAGAAGTACCCCAAGATCCATGTCAGCACTGGAGAGGAATCCTCAGGTTCCGGCACCGATTCCACACAAGGTCTTAGGCCCCGGCATCGACGGGAGAGGAATCCCGAGAGGCCCCCGAGCAACTCGCATGGCGGACTGGCCTTTCCTGAGGCCACCAGAGCGGGTCCCTGAGGTCCCAGTCGTAAGTCGAGAGCACCTGCCGCAACTCGAGAAAATCCATTAGGTTCTCCCCTCCAGGCGAGATGAGGCCCTTTTCCGATGAGGCTCCTCAAGGCTAATCACAATTAAACGCTGGAATTTCCCACGGGTCCTTCACACCCTTGCTGCAACTCAAGAAGTTCCCCGTCATACCCGACTCCACTCGAGAGAAGAAGGACGAGAGTCCCGCCCACATGCAGAGGAGCCCGTTTCCGCCTCATAGCTCTAGAGGAGGGATCCTTTCCTTGCGTGGTCTGGAAAGTATTCCCGGCGTTTCCGTCGCATCTCAAGAGGAGGCCGCTCTCCACTTGAAACGGGGGAGAGGAACTCCAGGTTCGTGCCACCGTTCCCACACTCCCCCAGATGTCTCATTCCATTCCACAGAAACCATTTTTCCCTACACTGCCTCGACTTTCAAGCTGAGGATCGACTCACACCACGGTGGCATGTGGGACAGCCCTGTGGGAAAGCCTCGTGGGAAAGTCTCCTGAGAAAGCCTCGAGAGAAAGCCACAGATCCCATGATCCACGCGAAGGGAAGCTTGACACTGCTGCTACAGCTCGGGTGGAAAACCCACGTGCATATCTCCACTCGCGACGAGGAATGACTCCCCTGGGAGACTCCAGAAGTACCCAAGATCCATGTCAGCACTGGAGAGGAATCCTCAGGATCCGACACAGACTCCACACAAGTCCCAGGGCCCGGCATTGACGGGAGAGGAATCCCGAGAGGCCCCGAGCAACTGCATGGGGACTGGCCTTTCCTGAGGCCACCAGAGCGGGTCCCTGAGGTCCCAGTCGTAAGTCGAGAGCACCTGCCGCAACTCGAGAAAAATCCATTAGGTTCTCCCCTCCAGACGAGATGAGGCCCTTTTCCGATGAGGCTCCTCGAGGCTAATCACACCTAAACGCTGGAATTTCCCAAGGGTCCTTCACACCCTTGCTGCAACTCAAGAAGTTCCCCGTCATACCCGACTCCACTTGAGAAGAAGGACGAGAGTCCCGCCCACATACAGAGGAGCCCCGTTTCGCCTCATAGCTCGAGAGGAGGGATCCTTTCCCTGCGTGGTCGGGAAAGTATTCCCGGAGTTTCCGTCGCATCTCAAGAGGAGGCGCTCTCCACTTGAAACGGGAGAGGAACTCCAGGTTCGTGCCACCGTTCCCACACTCCCCGAGATGTCTCATTCCATTCCACGGAAACCTTTTTTCCCTGCACTGCCTCGACTTTCAAGCTGAGGATCGACTCACACCACGGTGGCATGTGGGACAGCCCTGTGGGAAAGCCTCGTGAGAAAGTCTCCTGAGAAAGCCTCGAGGGAAAGCCACAGATCCATGATCCACGAGAAGGAAGCGTGACACTGCTGCTACAGCCTCGGGAGGAAAACCCACGTGCATATCCCCACTCGCGAAGAGGAATGACTCCCCTGGG
>NW_017210919.1:0-2127 GCF_001704415.2 Capra hircus
AAACTCTGCCAGATCGGGGCTCTGAGCCAGAGCTAGAGCTCTTGCCCTACTGGATTCCCACTTAGCTCCGTGCAAGCAGGCTTTCCTCTTGACTGGGCTCGGCTGCCTCCTCTTCTCCGAGGAGGCTCGCTACACTGCTGGCTGTGCTCTCGCCTATCAGGCGGCGCGCAGCGCTCCTCCAGCAGGTCTTGCCTCAGGGGCTGCTTCCCCTGAGTTTGGGCTGTGGGCGGAACCCAGACACGCAGGATAAGGCCCCAACCACCTGCACATGTCTCTGCTGGGGAGGAGAGTGCTAGGGAACCTACGTCTCTCACACACTTTCTAGGCACCCACGGAGTCAGCCTCTGGGAGTGTGGGGATGCAAAACCAGCCAGGGGCCCTTGGAACCTGGTGCTCTCCGTGCGGAGCTTTGTCTGGGCGGCCAAGGAACCGCTGAAGGAGCGCTGCTGTTGCCCTTCGCTTCCCTCTGACAGAGCTTTCACTGCTGGAGCCCTTGGCAGTGTGCAACCCACCAGCCCTAAGCCCTCCTCAAGGACGCTTGGGACTAAGGGCAAAGGCAAGGCAGGGTAGAGCTGAAGCCAGGAAGGCGCCAGTGGTGTTTCCGAGCCTCACACAGCCTGCTCCTTCCTGGGGAGGGAGCCTTAAAGCAAGGCAAGTCTGCGCAAGGCTCGCCTATGGCAGAGCAGCCGCGCGCCAGGAACTCTGCCAGATCGGGGCTCTGAGCAGAGCTAGAGCTCTGCCGAACTGGAGGCGCACTTAGCTTCGTGTAAGCAGGGATTTCAGCTTGACGGAGACTTGCTGCCTCCTCTTCCCCCGAGGAGGCTCGCTTCCCTGCTGGCTGTGCACTCGCCTCTCAGGCGGGGGCGCAGGGCTCCTCCAGCAGGTCTTGCCTCAGGGGCTGCTTCCCCTGAGTTGGGGCTGTGGGCAGGAACCCAGACACGCAGGATCAGGCCCCAAACACCTGCACATGTCTCTGTTGGGGAGGAGAGTGCTAGAGAACCTACCTCTGTCATACACTTTCTGGGCGCCCACGGAATCAGCCTCCGGGTGTCCGGACAGAAGACCCCAGCCAGGGGCCCTGGGAGCCTGGTGCTCTCCGTGTGGCGCTGAATCTGGGCGGCCAAGCAACCGCTGGAGGAGCCCTGCAGTTGCCCTTCCCTTTCCTCTGACAGAGTTCTCACTGCTGGAGCCCTTGTCAGTGTGCAACCCACCAGCCCCTAAGCTCTCCTTAAGGAGGACTGGGACCTAAGTGCAAAGGCAAGGCAGGATTGGAGCTGAGGCAAGAAAGGCGCCAGTGGCGACTCCCAGGCTCCTGCTGCCTGCTCCTTCCTGGAGAGGCAGCCTAAAAGCAAGGCAAGACTGGGCAAGGCTAGCCCCCGGCAGAGCAGCCTCGCGCCAGGAACTCTGTCAGATCGGGGCTCTGAGCAGAGCTAGAACTCTGCCGTACTGGAGGCGCACTTAGCTCCGTGCAAGCAGGGCTTTCCTCTTGACTGGGCTCGGCTGCCTCCTCTTCTCCCGAGGAGGGTCGCTACACTGCTGGCTGTGCTCTCGCCTATCAGGTGGGCGCGCAGGGCTCCTCCAGCAGGTCTTGCCTCAGGGGCTGCTTCCCCTGAGTTGGGGCTGTGGGCGGGAACCCAGTCACGCAGGGTCAGGCCGCGAACACCTGCAAATGTCTCTGATGGGGAGGAGAGTGCTAGGGAACCTATGTCTGTCATACATTGTCTCGGCGCCCACGGAATCAGCCTCCGTGCGTGCCGGGCTGAAAACCCCAGCCAGGGGCCCTGGGAGCCTGGTGCTCTCGGTGCGGTGCTGAATCTGAGCGGCCAAGCAACCGCTGGAGGAGCCCTGCAGTTGCCCTTCCCTGCCCTCTGACAGAGCTCTCACTGCTGAAACCATTGGCAGTGTGCAACCCACCACCCCTAAGCCCTCTCCCAACGACGCGTGGCACCTATGTGCGAATGTAAAATCGAGAGGATCGGATACGGCCGACCGGCCGGCCTTCCCGCGCATCCGCCACTTCGCTTGCTTTTAAGCTCTCGCTGGCCCAGCGAAGGTGGCTGTGTGCGAAGCCCAGAAGCAGCGCATCCTGTTGCCTTCCTTTCCTCCATTAGCCAATCGGCCTGCCTC
>NW_017210920.1:0-2125 GCF_001704415.2 Capra hircus
CCCAGTCAAGAGGAAAGCCTGCTTGCACGGAGCTAAGTGGGCCTCCAGTACGGCAGAGCTCTAGCTCTGCTCAGAGCCCGATCTGGCAGAGTTTCTGGCGCGAGGCTGCTCGGCCGGGGGCTCGCCTTGCCCAGACTTGCCTTGCTTTTAGGCTCCCTCCCCAGGAAGGAGCTGTCTGAGCGAGCCTGGAGACGCCACTGGTGCCTTCCTTGCCTCAGCTCCAATCCTGCCTTGCCTTTGCACATAGGTGCCAGGCGTGGTTGGGGAGGCTTAGGGGGTGGTGGTTTTGCACACTGCCAAGGGCTTCAGCAGTGAGAGCTCTGTCAGAGGAAGGAAGGCAACTGCAGGGCTCCTCCAGCGGTTTTCTAGGCCGCCTAGAATCAGCGCCGCACCGAGAGCACCAGGCTCCCAGGGCCCCTGGCTGGGGTTTTCAGCCCCGCACACACGGAGGCTGATTCCTTGGGTGCCAGAAAGTGTATGACAGACGTAGGTTCCCTAGCACTCTCCTCCCCAGCAGAGACATGTTGCAGGTGTTTGGGGCCTGATCCTGCGTGTCTGGGTTCCTGCCCACAGCCCCAACTCAGGGAAGCAGCCCCTGAGGCAAGACCTGCTGGAGGAGCCCTGCGCCCCCGCCTGATAGGCGAGTGCACAGCCAGCAGGGAAGCGAGCCTCCTCGGGGGAAGAGGAGGCAGCAAGTCCCCGTCAAGCTGAAATCCCTGCTTACACGAAGCTAAGTGCGACTCCAGTACGGCAGATCTCTAGCTCTGTTCAGAGGCCCGATCTGGCAGAGTTCCTGGCGAGATGCTCTGCCATAGGCGAGCCTTGCGCAGACTTGCCTTGCTTTAAGGCTCCCTCCCAGGAGGAGGCAGGCTGTGTGAGGCTCGGAAACGCCACTGGCCCTTCCTGGCTTCAGCTCTACCCCTGCCTTGCCTTTGCACTTAGGTCCCAAGCGTCCTTGAGGAGGGCTTAGGGGCTGGTGGGTTGCACACTGCCAAGGGCTCCAGCAGTGAAAGCTCTGTCAGAGGGAAGCGAAGGGCAACAGCAGGGCTCCTTCAGCGGTTCCTTGGCCGCCCAGACAAAGCTCCGCACGGAGAGCACCAGGTTCCAAGGGCCCCTGGCTGGGTTTTGCATCCCCACACTCCCAGAGGCTGACTCCGTGGGTGCCTAGAAAGTGTGTGAGAGACGTAGGTTCCCTAGCACTCTCCTCCCCAGCAGAGACATGTGCAGGTGGTTGGGCCTTATCCTGCGTGTCTGGGTTCCCGCCCACAGCCCAACTCAGGGGAAGCAGCCCCTGAGGCAAGACCTGCTGGAGGAGCCCTGCGCGCCCGCCTGATAGGCGAGAGCACAGCCAGCAGTGTAGCGAGCCTCCTCGGGAGAAGAGGAGGCAGCCGAGCCCAGTCAAGAGGAAAGCCCTGCTTGCACGGAGCTAAGTGGGCCTCCAGTACGGCAGAGCTCTAGCTCTGCTCAGAGCCCCGATCTGGCAAGAGTTTCTGGCGCGAGGCTGCTCGGCCGGGGCTCGCCTTGCCCAGACTTGCCTTGCTTTTAGGCTCCCTCCCCAGGAAGGAGCTGTCTGAGCGAGCCTGGGAGACGCCACTGGTGCCTTCCTTGCCTCAGCTCCAATCCTGCCTTGCCTTTGCACATAGGTGCCAGGCGTCGTTGGGGAGGGCTTAGGGGGTGGTGGGTTGCACACTGCCAAGGCTTCAGCAGTGAGAGCTCTGTCAGAGGGAAGGGAAGGGCAACTGCAGGGCTCCTCCAGCGGTTTCTAGGCCGCCTAGAATCAGCGCCGCACCGAGAGCACCAGGCTCCCAGGGCCCCTGGCTGGTTTTCAGCCCCGCACACACGGAGGCTGATTCCTTGGGTGCCCAGAAAGTGTATGACAGACGTAGGTTCCCTAGCACTCTCCTCCCCCAGCAGAGACATGTGCAGGTGGTTGGGGCCTGATCCTGCGTGTCTGGGTTCCTGCCCACAGCCCCAACTCAGGGGAAGCAGCCCCTGAGGCAAGACCTGCTGGAGGAGCCCTGCGCCCGCCTGATAGGCGAGTGCACCCAGCAGGGAAGCGAGCCTCCTCGGGGGAAGAGGAGGCAGCCCAGCCCCGGTCAAGTTGAAAAGCCCTGCTTGCACGGAG
>NW_017210921.1:0-2124 GCF_001704415.2 Capra hircus
ACCCTGGAGTTCCTCTCGCCTTTCCTGTGGAGAGCGCCTCCTCTTGAGATGCGACGGAAATGCCGAGAATTCTTTCCCGACCACGCAGGAAAGGATCCCTCCTCTCGAGCTAGGAGGGGAAACGGGGCTCCTCTGGATGTGGGCGGGACTATCGTGCTTCCACTCGAGTGGAGACGGTTATGTCGCGGAACTTCTTGAGTTGCATCAAGGGTGTGAAGGACCCTTTGTAAGTTCCAGAGGTAGGTGTGATTAGCCTCGAGACGCCTCAGCGAAAATGGCCTCATCTCGCCTGGATGGGAGAACCTCCTGGATTTTCTTGAGTTGCGGCAGGTGCTCTCGACTTACGAAGGGGACCTCAGGACCAGCTCTAGAGGATTGAGGAAAGGCCAGTCCCATTCGAGTTGCTTGGGGCCTCTCAGGTTTCCTCTCCCGTCGATGCCCGGGCCTAAGGTCTTGTGTGGAATCGGTGCCGGAAACCGCGTCCATTCCAATCCAGTGCTGATATGGATCTTGGGTACTTCTGGAGTCTCCCCAGGGAGTCAGTCCTCGTCTCGAGTGGGGGCATGCACGTGCGCTTTCCTCACGAGCTGTAGCAGCAGTGTCACGCTTCGCCTTCGCGAGCATCAAGGGATCAGGGGCTTTCCCTCGAGGCTTTCCCCAGGCTGTCCCACGTGCCATCGTGGTGTGAGTCGATCCTCGGCTTGAAAGTCGAGGCAGTGCAGGGAAAACAGGTTTCCCTGGAATGGACTGAGACATCTGGGGGACTCTGGAATGTGGTACGACACTGGGAGTTCCTCTCGCCATTCCTGTGAAGAGCGCCTCCACTTGAGATGCGACGGGAACGCCGGGAATTCTTTCCCGACCACGCAGGGAAAGGATCCCTCCTCTCGAGCTAGGAGGCGGAACCGGGGCTCCTCTTGATGTGGGCGGGACACTCGTGCTTCCTCTCGAGTGGAGTCGGGTATGTCGGGGAACTTCTTGAGTTGCAGCAAGGGTGTGAAGGACCCTTTGGAAGTTCCAGAGGTTAGGTGTGATTAGCCTCGAGACGCCTCAGCGGAAATGGGCCTCATCTCGCCTGGACGGGAGAACCTCCTGGATTTTCTCGAGTTGCGGGCAGGTGCTCTCGACTTATGACGGGGACCTCAGCGACCCGCTCTGGTGGCTTCAGGAAAGGCCAGTCCCCTTTCGAGTTGCTCGGGGGCCTCTCGGGCCTCGGGTTTCCTCTCCCGTCGATGCTGGGCTAAAACCTTGTGTGGAGTCAGTGCCGGAACCTGAGGATTTCTCTCCAGTGCTGACATGGATCTTGGGGTACTTCTGAAGTCTCCCCAGGGGAGTCAGTCCTCGTCTCGAGGGGGCATGCACGTGCGCGCTTTCCTCCCGAGCTGTAGCAGCAGTGTCACGTTTCCCTTCGCGTGGATCAAGGATCAGGGGCTTTCCCTCGAGCTTTCCCCACGAGCCTTTCCCACGAGGCTTTCCCACAGGGCTGTCCCACGTGCCACCGTGGTGTGAGTCGATCCTCGGCTTGAAAGTCGAGGCAGTGCAGGGAAAACAGGTTTCCCTGGAATGGACTGAGACATCTGGGGGCTCTGGGAATGTGGCACGACCCTGAGTTCCTCTCGCCTTTCCTGTGGAGAGCGCCTCCACTTGAGATGCGACGGGAAACGCCGGGAATTCTTTCCCGACCACGCAGGGAAAGGATACCTCCTCGAGCTAGGAGGCGGAAACGGAGCTCCTATGGATGTGGGCGGGACTCTCGTGCTTCCTCTCGAGTGGAGACGGGTATGTCGGGGAATTTCTTGAGTTGCAGCAAGGGTGTGAAGGACCCTTTGGAATTTCCAGAGTTTAGGTGTGATTAGCCTCGAGACCCTCAGCGGAAATGGCTCTCAACTCGCCTGGAGGGGAGAACCTCCTGGATTTTCTCGAGTTGTGGCAGGTGCTCTTGACTTACGACTGGGACCTCAGGGACCCGCTCTGGTGGCTCAGAAAGGCCAGTCCCTTGCGAGTTGCTCGGGAGCCTCGCGGGATTCCTCTCCCGTCGATGCCAGGGCCTAAGACCTTGTGTGGAGTCGGTTCCGAAACCTGAGGATTCCTCTCCAGCGCTGACATGGATCTTGGGTACTTCTG
>NW_017210922.1:0-2124 GCF_001704415.2 Capra hircus
CCTCGTCTCGAGTGGGGGCATGCACGTGCGCTTTCCTCCCGAGCTGTAGCAGCAGTGTCACGCATCCCTTCGCCTGGATCAAGGGATCTGTGGCTTTCCTCGAGGCTTTCCCACGAGGCTTTCCCACGAGGTTTTCCACAGGGATGTCCCACGTGCCACCGTGGTGTGAGTCCATTCTCGCTAGAAAGTCGAGACAGTGCAGGGAAAACAGGTTCTGGAATGGACTGAGACATCTGGGGACTCTGGGAATGGTGGCACGACCCTGGAGTTCCTCTCGCATTCCTGTAGAGAGCGCCCTCGTGAGATGTGACGGAACGCCGGGAATTCTTTCCCGACCACGCAGGGAAAGGATCCCTCCTCTCGAGCTAGGAGGCGGAAACGGGTCTCTGCTGGATGTGGGCGGGAATCTCGTGCTTACTCTCGAGTGGAGACGGGTATGTCGGGGAACTTCCTGAGTTGCGGCAAGGGTGTGAAGGACCCTTTGGAAGTTCAGAGGTTAGGTGTAATTAGCCTCGAGACGCCTCAGTGGAAATGGGCCTCATCTCGCCTGGAGGGGAGAACCCCCTGGATTTCTCGAGTTGCGGCAGGGTGCTCTCGACTTACGACGGGGACCTCAGGGACCCGTTCTGCTGGCCTCAGGAAAGGCCAGTCCCATGTGAGTAGCTCAGGGGCCTCTCGGGATTCCTCTCCCCTTGATGTCGGAGACTAAGGTCTTGTGTGGAGTCGGTGCTGTAACCTGAGGATTCCTCTCCAGTGCTGACATAGATCTTGGGGTACTTCTGGAGTCTCCCCAGGGCAGTCAGTCCTCTACTCGAGTGGGGGCATGCACGTGCGCTTTCCTCCCGAGCTGTAGCAGCAGTGTCACGCTTCCTTCGCGTGGATCACGGATCTGTGGCTTTCCCTCGACGCTTTCCCAAAGAGGCTTTCCACGAGGCTTTCCACAGGGCTGTCCCACGTGCCACCCGTGGTGTGAGTCGATCCTCGCTTGAAAAGTCGACGCAATGCAGGGAAAACAGGTTTCTCTGGAATGGACTGAGACATCTGGGGGACTCTGGGAATGGTGGCAAGACCCTGGAGTTCCTCTCGCCTATCCAGTGGAGAGCGCCTCCTCTTGAGATGCGACGGGAACGCCGGGAATTCTTTCCCGACCACGCAGGGAAAGGATCCCTCCGCTCGGAGGTATGAGGCGCTCTCACTGGATAGGCGAGAGGAACTCCAGGGTCTTGCCACCATTCCCAGAGTCCCCAGATGTCTCAGTCCATTCCAGAGAAACCTGTTTCCCTGCATTGCGTCGACTTTCAAGCCGAGGATCGACTCACACACCACGGTGGCACGTGGGACAGCCCTGTGGAAAGCCTCGTGGAAAAGCTCTTGGAAAGCGTCGAGGGAAAGCCACAGATCCGTTGATCCAGGCGAAGGGAAGCGTGACACTGCTGGCTACAGCTCGGGAGGAAAGCGCACGTGCATGCCCCCACTCGAGTAGAGGACTGACTGCCCTGGGGAGACTCCAGAAGTACCCCAAGATCTATGTCAGCACTGGAGAGGAATCCTCAGGTTACAGCACCGACTCCACACAAGACCTTAGTCTCCGACATCAAGGGGAGAGGAATCCCGAGAGGCCCCTGAGCTACTCACATGGGGACTGGCCTTTCCTGAGGCCAGCAGAACGGGTCCCTGAGGTCCCGTCGTAAGTCGAGAGCACCTGCCGCAACTCGAGAAAAATCCAGGGGTTCTCCCTCCAGGCGAGATGAGGCCCATTTCCACTGAGGCGTCTCGAGCTAATTACACCTAACCTCTGGAACTTCCAAAGGTCCTTCACACACCCTTGCCGCAACTCAGGAAGTTCCCCGACATACCCGTCTCCACTCGAGAGGAAGCACGAGATTTCCCGCCCACATCCAGCAGAGACCCGTTCCGCCTCCTAGCTCGAGAGGAGGGATCCTTTCCTGCGTGGTCGGGAAAGAATTCCCGGCGTTCCGTCACATCTCACGAGGAGGCGCTCTCTACAGAATGGCGAGAGGAACTCCAGGGTCGTGCCACCATTCCCAGAGTCCCCAGATGTCTCAGTCCATTCCAGAGAAACCTGTTTTTCCCTGCACTGTCTCGACTTTCTAGCCGAGAATG
>NW_017210923.1:0-2123 GCF_001704415.2 Capra hircus
TTAGACTCGAGACGCCTCAGCGGAAATGGGCCCTCATCTCGACTGCAGGGGAGAACCTTCCTGGTTTTCTTGAGTTTCAGCAGGTGCTCTCCAGTTTAGATCCGGACTTATGTAACCCGCTCTTGGTCCGCCTCAGGTAATGCAGTCGACTTGCGAGTTGCTAAGGGGCCTCTCGGCGATTCCTCTCCGGTCGATGACGCGGGCCTAAGACCTTTTTTGGAATCGGCTGCCCGAACCTGAGGTTTCCTCTCCAGTGCTGAAAATGGATCTTGGGGTACTACTGGAGTCTCCACAGGGAGTCATCTTCGTCTCCAATGGGGGCATGCACGTGCGCTTTTCTCCGGAGCATTAGGAGCAGAGTCAATTTTCCCGTTGGGTTGATCAAGGGGTTTCTTGTTTTCCCTCGAGGCTTTCCCACGAGGCTTTCCCACGAGGCTTTCCCACAGGGCTGTCCCACGTGCCACCATCGTGTGAGTCGGTCCTCCGCGTGAACGTCGAGGCAGTGCAGGGTAAACAAGTTCCTCTGGAAAGGACTGAGACATCTGGGGGACTCTTGGAATGGTGGAACGACCCTGGAGTTCCTCTCGCCTTTCCTGTGGAGAGCGCCTCCTCATGAGATGCGACGGGAACACCGGGAATTCTTTCCGGAACATACAGGGAAAAGATACCTGACCGCGAGGTACGAGGCGGAAACGGGGCTCCTCTGGATGTGGGCGGGACTCTCGTGCTTCCTCTCGAGTGGAGTCAGATATGTTGGGGAACATCTTGAGTTGTAGCAAGGGTGTGAAGGACCCTTTGAAGTTCCAGGGGTTAGGTGTGATTAGCCTCGAGACGCCTGAGTGGAAATGGGCCTCATCTCGCCTGGAGGGGGAGAACCTCCTGGATTTTCTCGAGTTGCGGCAGGTGCTCTTGACTTACGACGGGGACCTCAGGGACCCGCTCTGGTGGCCTCAGGAAAGGCCAGTCCCATGCGAGTTGCTCGGGGGCCTCTCGGGATTCCTCTCCCTTCGACGCCGGGCCTAAGACCTTGTGTGGAGTCGGTGCCGGAACCTGAGGATTCCTCTCCAGTGCTGACATGCATCTTGCGGTACTTCTGGAGTCTCCCCAGGGGAGTCAGTCCTCGTCTCGAGTGGGGGCATGCACGTTCGCTTTCCTCACGAGCTGTAGCAGAACTGTCACGCTTCCCTTCGCTTGGATCAAGGGATCTGTGGCTTTCCCTCGAGGCTTTCCCAGGAGGCTTTTCCCACGAGGCTTTCCCACAGGGCTGTCCCACGTGCCACCGTGGTGTGAGTCGATCCTCGGCTTGAAAGTCGAGGCAGTGCAGGGAAAACAGGTTTCCCTGGAATGGACTGAGACATCTCGGGGACTCTGGGAATGGTGGCACGACCCTGGAGTTCCTCTCGCCTTTTCCTGTGGGAGCGCCTCCTCTTGAGATGAGACAGGAACGCCGCGGAGTTCTTTCCCGACCATGCAGGGAAAGGATCCCTCCTCTCGAGCTAGGAGGCGCGAAACGGGGCTCCTCTGTATGTGGGCGGGACTCTCGTTCTTCCTCTCGTGTGGAGAGAGGTATGTCGGGGATCTTCTTGAGTTGCAGCAAGGGTGTGAAGGACCCTTTGGAAGTTCCAGAGGTTAGGTGTGATTAGTCTCGAGACGCCTCAGCGGAATGGGCCTCATCTCGACTGCAGGGGAGAACCTCCTGGGTTTTCTCGAGATTCAGCAGGTGCTCTCCAGTTACGACCGGACTTATGTAACCCGCTCTGGTCCGCTCAGGTAATGCCAGTCGACTGCGAGTTGCTAAGGGCCTCTCGGCGATTCCTCTCCAGTCGATGACGGGGCCTAAGACCTTTTTTGGAATCGGTGCCGAACCTGAGGTTTCCTCTCCAGTGCTGAAATGATCTTGGGGTACTACTGGAGTCTCCACAGGGGAGTCATCTTCGTCTCCAATGGGGCCATGCACGTGCGCTTTTCTCCGGAGCATTAGGAGCAGAAGTCAATTTTCCCGTTGCGGTTGATCAGGGGGTTTCTTGTTTTTCCCTCGAGGCTTTCCCACGAGGCTTTCCCACAGGGCTGTCCCACGTGCCACCATCGTGTGAGTCGGTCCTCCCCGTGGACGTCGAGGCAGT
>NW_017210924.1:0-2123 GCF_001704415.2 Capra hircus
GCTATTCTTGGAGGTTGGGACAGGGAGTTCGCAGCATGTGGGGAAAGAAGACTTCTTCGGGGAAGAAGAGGCAACCACCGGGGGTGTGTTTGCAAGCTCTATTTGGAAGGAACAGGTTTGCTTATACAACTCAGACCCTCCAGATCTGCTCAGAGGACTGAAGTTCCAGAGACAGGGCCATGTATCTCCCTTCCCTTTGAGATCCTTGCAAAGACATTCCTAGCAGATCGTGGGAGTGCCCATGAAGAAGCAGCAGCGGGAGTGTGCTTGACATCACTGGCTGCCTACCTGGGCTCAGCTCTCAAGGGGCTTTCTCTTCCTGGTAGGCCTATGTCCCCTTTGGGAGAGGGTGGTGCCCTCTTCCCTCCACACTGCCAAAGGGTGGAGGTGGAGCAACTCGTTCTCTCGAGGTAAAAAAAAAACAAATTGGATGGATTTTTAAGCTCCTATGCTGCACCTCCCAGGACCCACTCGAGCAAAACAGGTGCCCTGTGGCCCTAGGTCGGGTATGCAGGTTCACACACCGGGTGGGATCCGTCAAAGCCAAGAATTTTCCTGACAGACCTAGGCTCACTAGAGCTCTCTCCAGAGGAAAGGGGACAAAAAGACGTGTGTGTGGAGGTGGCTCTGCTTTCAGGTCCCATCTCAGGGATAACTGCCCCTAAGAAAGGAACTGCTGCTGCTGCTGCTGCTAAGTTGCTTCAGTCGTGTTCGACTCTGTGCGACGCCATAGACGGTAGCCCACTAGGCTCCCCGTCCTGGGATTCTCCAGGCAAGAACAGTAAGTGGGTTGCCATTGCCTTCTCCAATGCATGAAGTGAAAATGAAAGTGCAGTCGCTCAGTCGTGTCCGACCCTCAGCGACCACGGACTGCAGCCTACCAGGCTTCTCCGTCCATAGGATTTTCTGAAAGGAACTGCAAGAAGCGCTTTTCCAGGAGGCTGGGAAAGGGAGTTCGCAGGATGTGGGGAAAGAGAGCCTCTTTCGGGGAAGAATAGGCGCCACTTGTTTTGTGTTGCAAACCTCTATTTGGAAGGAACAGGTTAGCTTATACAAAGGGAGACCTCCAGATCTGCTCAGAGGACCAAGTTGCAGAGGCAGGTCGGTGTATTTTCCTTCACTTTGCGATCCTTGCAAAGACATTCCTTGCTGATAGATGATTCAGCAAGGGCCTTTGAGACTGTTGTTTTCTTTCCTAGGTTCAAGATTCCTTCAGTTCTAATATAGATATCCTAGAAATTATCTGACATCCGTGAAAATCTGATATGTCCTGGTCAAATGCTGTCAGTTATAATTCCAGTTATCATATTAAAGCATTTCAAGTCGCAGCAGTGACCAGATTACATTGTCAATTTCTATTTAATCAGGTTTTAACCATGTCCTCTATGGTTTCACACTGATGCCTTTGCAGAAATACTGCTACTTCAAGATATATGGAATATACTTTTTTTAAGCTTACCGATAATTTGTTTGTTTGTTTGTTTGTTTTCTTCTGGTAAGCTGGTACCAGATGGAATTTAGTCTCCTCTCTAGGTTAAGAGACAAAGTTTTCTTAGAATGCAATTTTTGATAAGACTATGAGTTTCTTTACCTTTCATTGATTTATAATTGTTTTCATCATCTGTTTTTTTACTTCGGTAAAGTAAATAAGCCTTATTTAAGATTTTGGTACATGTAGGATGGACTAAGCTTTCCCACTCTTGCAAGTTCCCTTAACCTTCAGATTCTTCTCGTGGGACAAGATCTCACTTTCTCAGAGGGACAATCCAAGCTTTTTTTAGTTGATCTGCCCCTGACATCAGAGTCCATTTGAGCACGAGTTGGCCTATAATTTAGGCATGAAACTATGACTACATAAAGAAAAGGTGACTTTATGATTCAGGGATGGCCATGATATGCCTTGCACTTCAGAGAAATGGGTTAAAATGATTTTTTTTTCTTCAAAACTGCACAGCAGTTCTTTCAGCATATGCAATTGAAAACATCTAGTCATTAGGTCAGTTTTCATTCCAATCCCAAAGAAGGCAATGACAAAGAATATTCAAGCTGCTGCCAATTGCACTCATCTCACCACTAGTAAGTAATGCTCAAAATTCTCCAAGTTCACATGAACTGTGAACTTC
>NW_017210925.1:0-17718 GCF_001704415.2 Capra hircus
GTGAGAAGGGTACCGCCTCATGGAGTGTCTACATGCTATTGCAGGAGAACGATGTTCATTTTCTGCCACAGCAATTCGCTTTCACAGCCGATGGATGGACTCACACGTACGCAGCCCGACGGGTGGGTGTCAGGCCACGCCCATGTGGACAGAACGCGCCACGCTGGCGAGACGCTCAGTGGATACTCTCGGAGGGAAAGCTGATCGTTGATCAGGACATTGGCTCGTGGGAAAGACGTGCAGATGCCCCCGCCGAACGAGGACTGACTCCCTGGGGAGACTTCAGAACTGTCCCGCAAGATCCTGTCAGACTCGGAGAGAAATGAAGGGTTCCAGACTGACCACAAAAGGTTAGCCCAGATCCCGGAGGAACGCCGAGGGGCCCAAGAGGCCGGAGACTCGAGTAAGGGAACCTGGCTTTTCCTGGAGGACCAGGGGTCGCTGAGGTCGCTCGTTCAGTAAGTCGAGAGATACTGATGCAATTTGCGAGAAATCAGTGAGGTTCTCCCTCAGCCGTGAGATGAGGATGCAGTTACCAGGATGTATGCTCGCAGTCTGAGGCCTAATACAACCCCCTACACCTCTGGAACTTCCAAAGGGTTTCACACACTTGCTGCATACTCAAGAAGTTGCCCCGAATAAGGCCTGTCTCACGTCGAGACGGGTAAGCATGAACGTGTCTGTCCCGCTCTTCACTTCTTAGTTGACCGTCACGTGGTTCTTTTTTGTTTCTTTGTTTCTTGTCTGCCGTTTGTTTATGAGATTTTTGGTGATTCTTTTCTCTTGGTTCTTTTTTGGTTGTGTTTCGGTTTTTTTTGTTTAATTATTGATTGATTTTTGATTTTTATGGTTTTTTTGGCTGTTCGGTCGCTGTTGCGGAATCTCAGTGGGCGCTTCAGAGGAAAGGCGAGCGGAACTCGCCAGTGTCGTTCCACATTCCAGAGTCCCCAGCATGTATCAGAGTCCAATTACGGAAACCTGTTTCCTAACTGCCTCGACTTCAAGCGAGGATTCGCTCACACCACGATGGCCTGTGGACGCCTGATGGGAAAGGCCTGGGGAATAGCTGATCCTTGGTCACGCGAAGAGAAGCGTGACATTGGGCTAAGTGGGAGGAAAGCGGCACGTACTTGCCCCCATCGAAGACGAGGATGACTCACAGGGGCGATCCGCGGAGGAGGTACGCGGGCCGTAAGTCAGTGCAGAGGCACGGTGGAGGAGGAGATGCCTAGAAGGTTCGGGGGCCCGGGGTCGTTCCCACAAAGATCTAGGCCCGCATAGGACGGGGAGAGGAATTGCGGAAGAGAGGCCCCGAGCATCCATGGGGATGGGTCCTATCCTGAGCGACAGAGCGGGTCCTGAATGGTCCCCTGGTCGGTAAGTCGAGGAGACCTGCCGCAACTCGAGAACATCCGCGAGGTTTCGGGCCGTCCGAGGGAGAGGAGTGAGGGCATTTCAGGTGAGGCAACGGAGGGGGTAATAGACACTGTTAACTCTGGAGACTTCCAAAGGGTCGTTTAGCACGCTTGGCGCAGACTTAAGATTCGCCCCGACATATACGTCTCCACTCGCGAGAGGAAGCACGAAGGCGCCGAGACATCGAGCAGGGAGGAGCCCGTCGCTCCCTAGATCAGCAGAGGGAGGGGATGCCTTTCGGCGTGCGGTGGGTCGGGGAACGAATTGCCCGGGGGCTTTCGGCGTTTCGGATCTGCAAGAGGTAGGGCTCTCCACAGGAAAGCGAGAGGAACTCACGGGGTCGTTGCGCGCGAATGGGCCGAGAGAGGTGTCCGATTGTGTGGAGGATCGGAATGTCCAGGGAAACGGCGGTTTTCCGTCCAGACGTGGAGTGGGGGTTGGAGAAGGTTCAGGCCGGAGGATCGAGTCAACGACAGGAAGGTGGCAGTGGGAAGGCGCTGTGGGAAAAGCTCGAGGTGAAGGGTGCGTGGGAAGCCTCGTGGTTAAGGCCACGGGGAAAGAGGGCTCGAGGAAGGCACGATCCTTGATCCACGCGAAGGAAGGGTGACAGGCCGTTGGTAGAGATGTGGAGGAAAGCGACAAGTGACTTGCCGGTCGATCGAGGACAGGACATGGGAGCTCCCGGCGAGGGAAGAGACGTTACAGAAGTGGACCCGCAAGATCGATGTCAGCATGGGAGAGGAACTCAGGTTCGGCACCAGATGAGAGTAAGGTGCACTTCACACACAAGATCTTGGGCCCGCATCGAAGCGAGAGGGTCGGCGCGGCTCGACATGGGGATGGGCTTTCGCTGAGCACTAGGGGGGGTCGCTGAGGTTCCGCGTCGGTAATTCGGAGAGCATGCGGCAACTCGAGAAATACAGGAGGTTCTGCGTCTCGCAGGCGAGAGAGGCCCATTTCCGCGTGAGGGTCTCGAGGCTAATAGTTCTAAAATCTGGAACTTCGCAAGGGTCGGCCGTTCACAGCGCTCTTTGGCTGAAAGAGCTCAAGAAGGTTCGCCGACAATAACCGATGCCTTGTCGGCAAGAAGGGGGTTGGAGGAAAAAGAGGAGAGGGCAGCAGAGAGTCCGCCACATCCGAGTAGAGGGCCGGGCGGACGGCCGTTGGTGAGTCGACGAGCTGGTCGATGAGAGTGTTTGCCGCGCGGTGGGGAGGAGGGAATCCTGCGGTGTCGCCGCGTGTTGAGGTGAGCGGGGAGGGGGGGTGAGGGAGGAGCGGTGATGGGTTGGGGGTATGGGGGGAAGGAAGATGGGGAGTAAGGTCGCGGGAGTCGTGCTAGAGAGGAGGGCCGTGAGTCTGGGGTCCACGGTAATGGAGGGGAAGAGGAACTCCAGGATGTCAGGGGTGGGCACGACGCTCGCAGGATTCCACACGCGCTCACGCCGCGGTGGATGGTCTCGCGTCGCATAGTGCAGAGGTGAACGGCATGATTTTGCGCGCTGCACGTAGCCGTGCACTTTTTCTAAGCGAGGATCGCTCGAAACAGCGGGTGGGCACGGTGAGTGGGAGCAGCACCGTCTGGGAGGCAAATGGCGTCGGTGGGTGACAAGCTCGCGTGGGAGAAAGAGGCCGGTTCGAGGGGAAGGAGCACAGATCCGCTTGGAGGTCCACGGGCGGAGAGGGGAAAGGGTGACAACCGCTTGGGTACGCCGCGACTGGATGGGAAAGCGGCGAAGTACTTGGCGGCCCGCCACGTCGAGACGAGGACTAGGCCTGCTGGGAGGATCAGATGTGAACCCGAAGATCCATGTAGACTTGGGGACGAGGTGTTGAGGGGAAGATTTTGCCACGCAGCAGGGGAGATTACCTGCAGAGCCGAATCAAAAGATCGGTTAAGGGCTGCATCGAGGAGAGGAAAGCCCGAGGCGCGCCGAGCAATCGCATGGGAAGCTGGCCTTTCATGGACGGCACCAACAGAGGGTCGCCTAGAGGTTCCCGTGAAGTCGGAGAGCACTTGCCTAACTCGAGGAAATGAAGAGTTTCCCCCCAAAGGCGAGATGAGGCATTTACGCAGAGGGGTTTCGAGGCTATATGCTAACACTAACCTCTGGAAGTCTTCCCAATGGGTCCTGTACACCACTTTGGCTGCAAACTCAAGGAAGTTCCCGACATATCCGTCTCCACTTCGGAGACGTAAGACGGTGAGTCGGGCCTACTCCGAGAGGAGCGCCGGTTCCGCCTCCTAGCTCGAGAGGGGCGATCCTTTCCCTGCGTGCTCGGGAAAGAATTCCCGGCGTTCCCGTCACATCTCAAGAGGAGGCGCTCTCCACAGGAAAAGGAGAGAGGAACTCCTAGGTTCGTGCCATCCATTCCCAGAGTCCCCCAGATGTCTCAGTCCATTACCAGGGAAACCTGTTTTCCCTGCACTGCCGTCGACTTTCAAGACGAGGATCGACTCACACCACGGTGGCACGTGGGACAGCCCTGTGGGAAAGCCTCGTGGGAAAGCTTCGTGGGAAAGCCTAGAGGGAAAGCCACAGATCCCTTCATATACCGAAGGGAAGCGTGACACTGCTCCTACAGCTCGGGAGGAAAGCGCACGTGCATGCCCCCACTCGAGACGAGGACTGACTCCCCTGGGGAGACACCAGAAGTACCCCAATATCCACGTAAGCACTGGAGAGGAATCCTCAGGTTCCGGCACCGACTCCACACAAGGTCTTAGGCCCCGGCATTGACGGGAGAGGAAACCCGAGAGGACCCCGAGTAACTCGCAAGGAAATGGCCTTTCCCAGATGCCACCAGAGCGGGTCCCTGAGGTCCCCGTCGTAAGTCAAGTGCACCTGCCACAACTCGAGAAAATCCAGTAGGTTCTACCCTCCAGGTGAGATGAGGCCCATTTCCACTGAGGCGTCCTCGAGGCTAATCACACCTGACCTCTGGAACTTCCAAAGGGTACTTCACACCTTGCTGTAACTCAAGAAGTTCCCTGACATACCGGTCTCCACTCGAGAGGAAGCACGAGAGTCCCGACCACATCCAGAGGAGCCCGTTTCCACCTCCTATCTCGAGAGGAGGGATCCTTTCCCTGCGTGCTCGGGGAAAGAATTCCCGTCGTTCCCGTCGCAACTCAGAGGAGGCGCTCTCCACAGGAAAGGCGAGAGAAACTCCAGGGTCATGCCAGCATTCCCAGAGTCCCCCAGAACTCTCAGTCCATTCCAGGGAAACCTGTTTTCCTCTGAACTGTTTGACTTTCAAGCCGAGGATCGACTCACACCACGGTGGCACGTGGGACAGCCCTGTGGGAAAGACTCGTGGGAAAGCCTCGAGGGAAATGCCACAGATCCCTTTTTCCACGCGAAGGGAAGCGTGAAACTGCTGCTACAGCTCGGGCGGAAATCGCACGTGCATGCTCCCACTCGAGACGAGGACTGACTCCGCTCGGAAGACTTCAGAAGTACCCCAAGATCCATGTCAGCACTGTAGAGGAAACCTCAGGTCCTGGCACCGACTCCACACATGGTCTTAGGCCCCGATATCGACGGGAGCGGTATCCCGTGAGGCCCCAAGCAACTAGCATGGGGACTGGCCTTTCCTGAGGCCACCAGAGCGGGTCCCTGAGGTCCCCGTCGTAAGTCGAGAGCACCTGCCGAAACTCAAGAAAATCCAGGAGGTTCTCCCTCCAGGCGAGATGAGGCCCATTTCCGCGGAGGCGTCTCGAGGCTAAGCACACCTAACCTTCTGGAACTTCCAAGGGGTCCTTCACACCCTTGCTGCAACTCAAGAAGTTCCCCGACATACCCGTCTCCACTCAAGAGGAAACACGAGAGTCCCGCCCACATCCAGAGGAGCCCCCTTTCTGCCTCCTAGCTCGAGAGGAAGGATCCATTCCCTGTGTGCTCGTGAATGAATTCCCGGCCTTCCCGTCACATCTCAAGAGGCGGCACTCTCCACAAGTAAGGCAAGCGGAACTCCAGGGTCGTGCCACCATTACCAGAGTCCTCCAGATGTCTCAGTCCATTCCAGGGAAACCTGTTTCCCTGCACTGCTTCGTTTTCAAGCCGAGGATCGACTCACACTACGGTGGCACGTGGGACAGCTCTGTGGGAAAGCCTCATGGGAAAACCTCCTGGAAAGCCTCGAGGGAAAGCCACAGATCCCTTGATCCACGAGAAGGGTAGCGTGACACTGCTGCTACAGCTTGGGAGGAAAGCGCACGTGCATGCCCCCACTTGAGACTCGGACTGACTTCCCTGGGGAGACTGCAGAAGTACCCCAAGATCCATGTCAGCGCTGGAGAGGAATCCTCAGGTTTCGGCACCGACTCCACACAAGGTCTTAGGCCCTGGCATCGACGGGAGAGGAATCCCGGGAGGCTCCCGAGCAACTCGCAAGGGGACTGGCCTTTCCTGAGGCCACCAGAACGGGTCCCTGATGTCCCGTCTTAAGTAGAGAGCACCTGCCGCAACTTGAGAAAATCCAGGAGTTTCTCCCCTCCAGGCGAGATGAGGCCCATTTCCGCTGAGGGGTCTCGAGGCAAATCACACCTAAACTCTGGAACTTCCAAAGGGTCCCTCACACCGTTGCTGCAACTCAAGAAGTTCCCCGACATACCCGTCTGCACTCGAGAGGAAGGACGAGAGTCCCGCCCACACCCAGAGGAGCCCCGATTACGCCTCCTAGCTCGAGAGGAGGGATCCTTTCCCTGCGTGGACAGGGAAGAATTCCCGGAGTTCCCGTCTCATCTAAGGAGGAGGCACTCTCCACAGGAAAGGCGAGAGGAATTCCACGGTCGTGCCACCATTCCCTGAGTCCCCCAGATGTCTCAGTCCAGTCCAGGGAAACCTGTTTTCCCTGCAATGCCTCGACTTTCAAGCCGAGGATCGACTCACACCACGGTGGCATGTGGGACAACCCTCTGGGAAAGCCTCGTTGGAAAGCCTCGTGGGAAAGCCTGAAGGGAAAGCCACAGATCCCTTGATCCACGTGAAGGGAAGCGTGACACTCCTGCTACAGCTCGGGAGGAAAGCGCACGTGCATGCCCCCACTCGAGACGAGGACTGATTCCACTGGGGAGACTCCAGAAGTACCCCAAGATCCATGTCAGCACTGGAGAGCAATACTCAGGTTCCGGCACCGACACCACACAAGGTCTTAGGCCCCGGCATCGACGGGAGAGGAATCCCGATAGGCCCCCGAGCAACTCGAATGGGGACTGGACTTTCCTGAGGCCACCAGGGCGGGTCCCTGAGGTCCCCGTCGTAAGTCGAGTGCACCTGCCACAACTCGAGAAAATCCAGGAGGTCTCCCCTTCAGGCGAGATGAGGCCCATTTCCGCTGAGGTGTCTCGAGGCAAATCACACCTAAACTCTGGAACTTTCAAAGGGTCCCTCACACCCTTGCTGCAACTCAAGAAGTTCCCCGACATACCCGTCTCCACTCCAGAGGAAGCACGAGAGTACCGCCCACATACAGAGGAGCCCCGTTTCCGCCTCCTATCTCGAGAGGAGGGATCCTTTCCCTGCGTGGTCGGGAAAGAATTCCTGGCGTTTCCGTCGCATCTCAAGAGGAGGCGCTCTCCACAGGAAAGGCGAGATGAACTCCAGGGTCGTGCCACCATTCCCAGAGTCCCCCAGATGTCTCATTCCATTCCAGGAAAACCTTTTTTTCCCAGCAATGCCTCGAGTTTCAAGCCGAGGATCGACTCACACCACGGTGGCACGTGGGACAGCCCTGTGGGAAAGCCTCGTGGGAAAGCCTCGAGGGAAAGCCACAGATCCCTTGATCCACCCGTAGGGAAATGCGACACTGCTGCTACAGCTCGGAAGGAAAGTGCACGTGCATGCCCCCACTTGAGACGAGGACTGACTCCCCTGGGGAGACTCCAGAAGTATCCCAAGATCCATGTCAGCACTGGAGAGGAATCCTCAGGTTCCGGCACTGACTCCACACAAGGTTTTAGGCCCCAGCATTCACGGGAGAAGAAACCCGAGAGGCCCCCAAGAGGCCCCGAGCAACTCGAAAGGGGACTGGCCTTTCCTGAGGCAACCAGAGCGGGTCGCTGAGGTCCCCGTCGTAAGTCGAGAGCACCTGCCGCAACTCGAGAAAATCCAGGAGGTTCTCCCCTCCAGCCGAGATGAGGCCCATTTCCGCTGAGGCGTCTCGAGGCTAATCACACCTAACCTCTGGAACTTCCAAAGGGTCCTTCACACCCTTGCTGCAACTCAAGAAGTTCCCCGACATACCCGACTCCACTCGAGAGGAAGCATGAGTGTCCCGCCCACATCCAGAGGAGCCCCGTTTCCGCCTCCTAGCTCGAGAGGAGGGATCCTTTCCCTGCGTGGTCGGGAAAGAATTCCCGGCGTTCCCGTCGCATCTCAAGTGGAGGCGATCTTCACAGGAAAGGCGAGAGGAACTCCAGTGTCGTTCCACATTCCCAGAGTCCCCCAGATGTCTCAGTCCATTCCAGGGAAACCTGTTTTCCCTACACTGCCTCGACTTTCAAGCCGAGGATCGACTCACACCACGATGGCACGTGGGACAGCCTGTGGGAAAGCCTCGAGGGAAAGCCCCTGATCCCTTGGTCCACGCGAAGAGAAGCGTGACATTGCTGCTACAGCTCGGGAGGAAAGCGAACGTACTTGCCCCCACTCGAGACGAGGACTGACTCCACAGGGGCGACTCCAGAAGTACCCCCAGATTCATGTCAGCACTGGAGAGGAATCCTAAGGTTCCGGCACCGGCTCCACACAAGATCTTAGGCCCCGGCATAGACGGGAGAGGAATCCCGAGAGGCCCCGGAGCAACTCCCATGGGGACTGGCCTTTCCTGAGGCCACCAGAGCGGGTCCCTGAGGTCCCCGTCGTAAGTCGAGAGCACCTGCCGCAACTCGAGAACATCCAGGAGGTTCTCCCCTCCAGGAGAGATGAGGCCCATTTCAGCTGAGGCAACTAGGGGGTAATAACACTTTAACTCTGGAACTTCCAAAGGGTCTTTCACACCCTTGCTGCAACTTAAGAAGTTCCCCGACATAACCGTCTCCACTCGAGAGGAAGCACGAGAGTCCCGCCGACATCCAGAGGAGCCCCGTTTCCGCCTCCTAGATCCAGAGGAGGGATCCTTTCCCTGCGTGGTCGGGAAAGAATTCCCGGCATTTCCGTCGCATCTCAAGAGGAGGCGCTCTCCACAGGAAAGGCGAGAGGAACTCCCGGGTCGTGCCACCAATCCCAGAGTCCTCCAGATGTCTCAGTCCATTCCAGGGAAACCTGTTTTCCCAGCACTGCGTCGACTTTCAGGCCGAGGATCGACTCACACCAAGGTGGCAAGTGGGACAGCCCTGTGGGAAAGCCTCGAGGGAAAGGCTCGTGGGAAAGCCTCGTGGGAAAGCCTCGTGGGAAAGCCTCGAGGGAAAGGCACAGATCCCTTGATCCACGCGAAGGGAAGGGTGACACCTCTGCTACAGCACTGGAGGAAAGCGCACGTACTTGCCCCCACTCGAGACCAGGACTGACTCCCCAGGGAAGACTTCAGAAGTACCCCAAGATCCATGTCAGCACTGGAGAGGAATCCTCAGGTTCCGGCACCCACTCCACACAAGATCTTAGGCCCCGGCATCGAAGCGAGAGGAATCCCGAGAGGCCCCCGAGCAACTCGCATGGGGACTGGGCTTTCCTGAGGCCACTAGAGCGGGTCCCTGAGGTCCCCGTCGTAATTCGAGAGCACCTGCCGCAACTCGAGAAAATACAGGAGGTTCTCGTCTCCAGGCGAGATGAGGCCCATTTCCGCTGAGGCGTCTCGAGGCTAATCAATTCTAAAATCTGGAACTTCCAAAGGGTCCTTCACACCCTTGCTGCAACTCAAGAAGTTCCCCGACATAACCGTCTCCACTTGAGAGGAAGCACGAGAGTCCCGGCCACATCCAGAGGAGCCCCGTTTCCGTCTCATAGCTCGAGAGGAGGGATCCTTTCCCTGCGTGGTCGGGAAAGAATTCCCGCCGTTCCCGTCGCATCTCAAGAGGAGGCTATCTCCACAGGAATGAGGAGAGGAACTCCAGATTCGTGCCACCATTCCAAGAGTCAACCAGATGTCTCCGTCCATTCCAGGGAAACCTATTTTCCCTGCACTGCCTCGACTTTCAAGCAGAGGATCGACTCAAACCACGGTGGCACGTGGGACAGCCCTATGGGAAAGCGTCGTGGGAAAGCCTCGTGGGAAAGCCTTGAGGGAAAGGCACAGATCCCTTGATCCACGCGAAGGGAAGGGTGACACCTCTGCTACAGCACTGGAGGAAAGCGCACGTACTTGCCCCCACTCGAGACGAGGACTGACTCCCCTGGGGAGACTCCAGAAGTACCCCAAGATCCATGTCAGCACTGGAGTGGAATCCTCAGGTTCCTGCACCGGATCCACACAAGATCTTAGGCCCCTGCATCGACGGGAGAGGAAGCCCGAGAGGCCCCCGAGCAACTCGCATGGGGACTGGCCTTTCATGACGCAACCACAGAGGGTCCCTGAGGTTCCCGTCGTAAGTCGAGAGCACCTGCCTCAACTCGAGAAAATCCAAGAGGTTCTCCCCTCCAGGCGAGATGAGGCCCATTTACGCAGAGGCGTTTCGAGGCTAATCACACCTAACCTCTGGAACTTCCAATGGGTCCTTCACACCCTTGCTGCAACTCAAGAAGTTCCCCGACATACCCGTCTCCACTCGAGACGAAGCACGTGAGTCCCGCCTACATCCAGAGGAGCCCCGTTTCCGCCTCCTAGCTCGAGAGGGGCGATCCTTTCCCTGCGTGCTCGGGAAAGAATTCCCGGCGTTCCCGTCACATCTCAAGAGCAGGCGCTCTCCACAGGAAAGGAGAGAGGAACTCTAGGTTCGTGCCATCATTCCCAGAGTCCCCCAGATGTCTCAGTCCATTACAGGGAAACCTGTTTTCCCTGCACTGCGTCGACTTTCAAGACGAGGATCGACTCACACCACGGTGGCACGTGGGACAGCCCTGTGGGAAAGCCTCGTGGGAAAGCTTCGTGGGAAAGCCTAGAGGGAAAGCCACAGATCCCTTCATATACCCGAAGGGAAGCGTGACACTGCTCCTACAGCTCGGGAGGAAAGCGCACGTGCATGCCCCCACTCGAGACGAGGACTGACTCCCCTGGGGAGACACCAGAAGTACCCCAATATCCACGTAAGCACTGGAGAGGAATCCTCAGGTTCCGGCACCGACTCCACACAAGGTCTTAGGCCCCGGCATTGACGGGAGAGAAACCCCGAGAGGACCCCGAGTAACTCGCAAGGAAATGGCCTTTCCCAATGCCACCAGAGCGGGTCCCTGAGGTCCCCGTCGTAAGTCAAGTGCACCTGCCACAACTCGAGAAAATCCAGTAGGTTCTACCCTCCAGGTGAGATGAGGCCCATTTCCACTGAGGCGTCCTGAGGCTAATCACACCTGACCTCTGGAACTTCCAAAGGGTACTTCACACCTTTGCTGTAACTCAAGAAGTTCCCTGACATACCGGTCTCCACTCGAGAGGAAGCACGAGAGTCCCGACCACATCCAGAGGAGCCCCGTTTCCACCTCCTATCTCGAGAGGAGGGATCCTTTCCCTGCGTGCTCGGGAAAGAATTCCCGTCGTTCCCGTCGCAACTCAGAGGAGGCGCTCTCCACAGGAAAGGCGAGAGAAACTCCAGGGTCATGCCAGCATTCCCAGAGTCCCCCAGAACTCTCAGTCCATTCCAGGGAAACCTGTTTTCTCTGAACTGTTTTGACTTTCAAGCCGAGGATCGACTCACACCACGGTGGCACGTGGGACAGCCCTGTGGGAAAGACTCGTGGGAAAGCCTCGAGGGAATGCCACAGATCCCTTTTTCCACGCGAAGGGAAGCGTGAAACTGCTGCTACAGCTCGGGCGGAAATCGCACGTGCATGCTCCCACTCGAGACGAGGACTGACTCCGCTCGGAAGACTTCAGAAGTACCCCAAGATCCATGTCAGCACTGTAGAGGAAACCTCAGGTCTGGCACCGACTCCACACATGGTCTTAGGCCCCGATATCGACGGGAGCGGTATCCCGTGAGGCCCCCAAGCAACTAGCATGGGGACTGGCCTTTCCTGAGGCCACCAGAGCGGGTCCCTGAGGTCCCCGTCGTAAGTCGAGAGCACCTGCCGAAACTCAAGAAAATCCAGGAGGTTCTCCCTTCCAGGCGAGATGAGGCCCATTTCCGCGGAGGCGTCTCGAGGCTAAGCACACCTAACTTCTGGAACTTCCAAGGGGTCCTTCACACCCTTGCTGCAACTCAAGAAGTTCCCCGACATACCCGTCTCCACTCAAGAGGAAACACGAGAGTCCCGCCCACATCCAGAGGAGCCCCCTTTCTGCCTCCTAGCTCGAGAGGAAGGATCCATTCCCTGTGTGCTCGTGAATGAATTCCCGGCCTTCCCGTCACATCTCAAGAGGCGGCACTCTCCACAAGTAAGGCAAGCGGAACTCCAGGGTCGTGCCACCATTACCAGAGTCCTCCAGATGTCTCAGTCCATTCCAGGGAAACCTGTTTCCCTGCACTGCTTCGTTTTCAAGCCGAGGATCGACTCACACTACGGTGGCAAGTGGGACAGCTCTGTGGGAAAGCCTCATGGGAAAACCTCCTGGAAAGCCTCGAGGGAAAGCCACAGATCCCTTGATCCACGAGAAGGGTAGCGTGACACTGCTGCTACAGCTTGGGAGGAAAGCGCACGTGCATGCCCCCACTTGAGACTCGGACTGACTTCCCTGGGGAGACTGCAGAAGTACCCCAAGATCCATGTCAGCGCTGGAGAGGAATCCTCAGGTTTCGGCACCGACTCCACACAAGGTCTTAGGCCCTGGCATCGACGGGAGAGGAATCCCGGGAGGCTCCCGAGCAACTCGCAAGGGGACTGGCCTTTCCTGAGGCCACCAGAACGGGTCCCTGATGTCCCCGTCTTAAGTAGAGAGCACCTGCCGCAACTTGAGAAAATCCAGGAGTTTCTCCCCTCCAGGCGAGATGAGGCCCATTTCCGCTGAGGGGTCTCGAGGCAAATCACACCTAAACTCTGGAACTTCCAAAGGGTCCCTCACACCGTTGCTGCAACTCAAGAAGTTCCCCGACATACCCGTCTGCACTCGAGAGGAAGGACGAGAGTCCCGCCCACACCCAGAGGAGCCCCGATTACGCCTCCTAGCTCGAGAGGAGGGATCCTTTCCCTGCGTGGACAGGGAAGAATTCCCGGAGTTCCCGTCTCATCTAAGGAGGAGGCACTCTCCACAGGAAAGGCGAGAGGAATTCCACGGTCGTGCCACCATTCCCTGAGTCCCCCAGATGTCTCAGTCCAGTCCAGGGAAACCTGTTTTCCCTGCAATGCCTCGACTTTCAAGCCGAGGATCGACTCACACCACGGTGGCATGTGGGACAACCCTCTGGGAAAGCCTCGTTGGAAAGCCTCGTGGGAAAGCCTGAAGGGAAAGCCACAGATCCCTTGATCCACGTGAAGGGAAGCGTGACACTCCTGCTACAGCTCGGGAGGAAAGCGCACGTGCATGCCCCCACTCGAGACGAGGACTGATTCCACTGGGGAGACTCCAGAAGTACCCCAAGATCCATGTCAGCACTGGAGAGCAATACTCAGGTTCCGGCACCGACACCACACAAGGTCTTAGGCCCCGGCATCGACGGGAGAGGAATCCCGATAGGCCCCCGAGCAACTCGAATGGGGACTGGACTTTCCTGAGGCCACCAGGGCGGGTCCCTGAGGTCCCCGTCGTAAGTCGAGTGCACCTGCCACAACTCGAGAAAATCCAGGAGGTCTCCCCTTCAGGCGAGATGAGGCCCATTTCCGCTGAGGTGTCTCGAGGCAAATCACACCTAAACTCTGGAACTTTCAAAGGGTCCCTCACACCCTTGCTGCAACTCAAGAAGTTCCCCGACATACCCGTCTCCACTCCAGAGGAAGCACGAGAGTACCGCCCACATACAGAGGAGCCCCGTTTCCGCCTCCTATCTCGAGAGGAGGGATCCTTTCCCTGCGTGGTCGGGAAAGAATTCCTGGCGTTTCCGTCGCATCTCAAGAGGAGGCGCTCTCCACAGGAAAGGCGAGATGAACTCCAGGGTCGTGCCACCATTCCCAGAGTCCCCCAGATGTCTCATTCCATTCCAGGAAAACCTTTTTTTCCCAGCAATGCCTCGAGTTTCAAGCCGAGGATCGACTCACACCACGGTGGCACGTGGGACAGCCCTGTGGGAAAGCCTCGTGGGAAAGCCTCGAGGGAAAGCCACAGATCCCTTGATCCACGCGTAGGGAAATGCGACACTGCTGCTACAGCTCGGAAGGAAAGTGCACGTGCATGCCCCCACTTGAGACGAGGACTGACTCCCCTGGGGAGACTCCAGAAGTATCCCAAGATCCATGTCAGCACTGGAGAGGAATCCTCAGGTTCCGGCACTGACTCCACACAAGGTCTTAGGCCCCAGCATCGACAGGAGAGGAAATCCGAGTAGCCCCCGAGAGGCCCCCGAACAACTCGCATGGGGACTGGCCTTTCCTGAGGCCACCAGAGCGGGTCCCTGAGGTCCCAGTCGTAAGTGGAGAGCACCTGCCGCAACTCGAGAACATCCAGGAGGTTCTCCCCTCCAGGCGAGATGAGGCCTATTTCCGCTGAGGCGTCTCCAGGCTAATCACACCTAACCTCTGGAACTTCCAAAGGGTCCTTCACACCCTTGCTGCAACTCAAGAAGTTCCCCGACATACCCGTCTCCACTCGAGTGGAAGCACGAGAGTCCCGCCCACATCCAGAGGAGCCCCGTCTCCGCCTCCTAGCTTGAGAGGAGGGATCCTTTCCCTGGATGCTCGGGAAAGAATTCCCGACGTTCAGGTCGCATCTCAAGGGAGGCGCTCTCCACAGGAAAGGCGAGAGGAACTCCAGGGTAGTGCCACCGTTCCCTGAGTACCCCAGATGTCTCAGTCCATTCCAGGGAAACCTGTATTCCCTGAACTGCCTTGACTTTCAAGCCGAGGATCGACTCACACCACAGTGGCACGTGGGACAGCCCTGTGGGAAAGCCTCGTGGGAAAGCCTCGAGGGAAAGCCACAGATCCCTTTATCCACGGGTAGGGAAATGCGACACTGCTGCTACAGCTCGGAAGGAAAGTGCACGTGCATGCCCCCACTTGAGACGAGGACTGACTCCCCTGGGGAGACTCCAGAAGTATCCCAAGATCCATGTCAGCACTGGAGAGGAATCCTCAGGTTCCGGCACTGACTCCACACAAGGTCTTAGGCCCCAGCATCGACGGGAGAGGAAATCCCGAGAGGCCCCCGAGCAACTCGCATGGGGACTGGCCTTTCCTGAGGCCACCAGAGCGGGTCCCTGAGGTCCCAGTCGTAAGTGGAGAGCACCTGCCGCAACTCGAGAACATCCAGGAGGTTCTCCCTTCCAGGCGAGATTAGGCCCATTTCCGCTGAGGTACTTCGAGGCTAATCACACCTTACATCTGCAACTTCCAAAGGGTCCTTCACACCCTTGCTGCAACTCAAGACGTTCCCCGACATACCCGTCTCCACTCGACCTGAAGCACGAGAATCCCGCCCACAAGCAGAGGAGCCCCGTTTCCGCCTCCTAGCTCGAGAGGAGGGATCCTTTCCCTGCGTGGTCGGGAAAGAATTCCCGGCGTTCCCGTCGCATCTTAAGAGGTGGCGCTCTCCACAGGAAAGGCGAGAGGAACTCCAGGGTCGTGCCACCATTCCCAGAGTCCCCCAGATGTCTCAGTCCATTCCAGGGAAACCTGTTTTCCCTGCACTGCCTCGACTTTCAAGCCGAGGATCGACTCACACCACGGTGGCACGTGGGACAACCTTGTGGGAAAGCCTCGTGGGAAAGCCTCGTGGGAAAGCCTCGAGGGAAAGCCACAGATCCCTTGATCCATGCGAAGGGAAGAGGAACACTGCTGCTACAGCTCGGGAGGAAAGCGCACGTGCATGCCCCCACTCGAGACGAGGACTGACTCCCCTGGGGAGACTCCAGAAGTACCCCAAGATCCATGTCAGCACTGGAGAGGAATCCTCAGGTTCCTGCACCGGATCCACACAAGATCTTAGGCCCTGCATCGACGGGAGAGGAAGCCCGAGAGGCCCCCGAGCAACTCGCATGGGGACTGGCCTTTCATGACGCAACCACAGCGGATCCCTGAGGTTCCCGTCGTAAGTCGAGAGCACCTACCGCAACTCGAGAAAATCCAGGAGGTTCTCCCCTCCAGGCGAGCTGAGACCTATTTCCGCTCAGGTATCTGGAGGCTAATCACACCGTACCTCTGGATCTTCCAAAGGGTCCTTCACACCCCTGCTGCAACTCAAGAAGTTCCCCGACATACCCGTCTGCACTCGAGAAGAAGCACGAGAGTCCCGCCAACATCCAGAGGAGCCCCGATTCTCAGCTCCTAGCCCGAGAGGAGGGATACTTTCCCTGCGTGGTCGGGAAAGAATTCCCGGCGTTCCCGTCGCATCTCAAGAGGACGCGCTCTCCACCGGAAAGGCGAGAGGAACTCCAGGGTCGTGCCACCATTCCCAGAGTTCCCTGGATGTCTCAGTCCATTCCAGGGAAACCTGTTTTCCCTGCACTGCCTCGACTTTCAAGCCGAGGATCCACTCACACCACGGTGGCACGTGGGACAGCCCTGTGGGAAAGCCTCGTGGGAAAGCCTCTTGGGAAAGCCTCGATGGAAAGCCACAGATCCGTTGATCCACGCGAAGGGAAGCGTGACTCTGCTGTTACAGCTCGGGAGGAAAGCGCACGTGCATGCCCCCACTTGAATAGAGGACTGACTGCCCTGGGGAGACTCCAGAAGTACCCCAAGATCCATGTCAGCACTGGAGAGGAATCCCCAGGTTCCGGCACCGACTCCACACAAGATCTTAGGCCCCGGCATCGACAGGAGAGCAATCTCGAGAGGCCCCCGTGCAACTCGCATGGGGACTGGCCTTTCCTGAGGCCAACAGAGTGGGACCCTGAGGACCCCATCGTAAGTCGAGAGCACCTGCCGCAACTCGAGAAAATCCAGGAGGTTCTCCCCTCCAGGCGACATGAGGCCCAATTCCGCTGAGGCAACAAGAGGGTAATCACACTTAAACTCTGGAACTTCCAAAGGGTCCTTCACACCCTTGCTGCAACTCAAGAAGTTCCCCTGACATACCCGTCTCCACTCGAAGAGGAACCCGAGGGTCCCGCCCATGTCCAGAGTGGCCCCCGGTTCCACCTGCCTAGCTCGAGAGGAGGGCATCCTTTCCCTGCGTGGTCGGGAAAGAATTCCTAGCGTTCCCGTCTCATCTCAAGAGTAGGCGCTCTCCACAGGAAAGGCGAGAGGAACTCCAGTATCAGGCCCCATTCCAGAGTCCCCCAGATGTCTCAGTCCATTCCAGGGAAACCTGTTTTCCCTGCACTTGCCTCGACTTTCAAGCGAGGATCGACTCACACCACGTGGCACGTTGGACAGCCCTGTGGGAAAGCCTCGTGGGAAAGCCTCGAGGGAAAGCCACAGATCCCTTGATCCACGCGTAGAAGGAAGAGTGACACTGCTGCTACAGCTCGGGAGGAAGCGCACGTGCATGCCCCACTCGAGACGAGGACTGACTCCATGGGGAGACTCCAGAAGTGCCCCACTTGAGACTCGGACTGACTTCCCTGGGGAGACTGCAGAAGTACCCAAGATCCATGTCAGCGCTGGAGAGGAATCCTCAGGTTTCGGCACCGACTCCACACAAGGTCTTAGGCCCTGGCATCAACGGGAGAGGAATCCCGGGAGGCTCCCGAGCAACTCGCAAGGGGACTGGCCTTTCCTGAGGCACCAGAACGGGTCCCTGATGTCCCCGTCTTAAGTAGAGAGCACCTGCCGCAACTTGAGAAATCCAGGAGTTTCTCCCCTCCAGGCGAGATGAGGCCCATTTCCGCTGAGGGGTCTCGAGGCAAATCACACCTAAAACTCTGGAAATTCCAAAGGGTCCCTCACACCGTTGCTGCAACTCAAGAAGTTCCCCGACATACCCGTCTGCACTCGAGAGGAAGGACGAGAGTCCCGTCCACACACAGGGAGCCCCGATTACTCCTCCTAGCTCGAGAGGAGGGATCCTTTCCCTGCGTGGACAGTGAAGAATTCCCGGAGTTCCCGTCTCATCTAAGGAGGAGGCACTCTCCACAGGAAAGGCGCGAGGAATTCCACGGTCGTGCCACCATTCCCTGAGTCCCCCAGATGTCTCAGTCCAGTCCAGGGAAACCTGTTTTCCTGCAATGCCTCGACTTTT
>NW_017210926.1:0-2123 GCF_001704415.2 Capra hircus
GTGCCGGAACCTGAGGATCCTCTCCAGTGCTGACATGGATCCTGGGGTACTTCTGGAGTCTCCCCAGGGGAGTCACTCGTCGTCTCGAGTGGGGTATGCACGTGCGCTTACCTCCCGACCTGTAACAGCAGTGTCACGCTTCCCGTCGCGTGGATCAAGGGATCTGTGGCTTTCCCTCGAGGCTTTCCCACGAGGCCTTCCCACAGGGCTGTCCCACGCTGCCCCGAGGTGTGAGTCGATCCTCGGCTTGAAAGTCGAGGCAGTGCAGGGAAAAACAGGTTTCCCTGGAAATGGACTGACACATCTGGGGACTCTGGGAATGTGGCCACAACCCGGGAGTTCCTCTCGCCTTTCCTGTGGAGAGCGCCTCCACTTGAGTGTGACGGGAACGCGGGAATTCTTTCCCGACCACACGCAGGGAAAGGATCCCTCCTCTCGAGTTAGGAGGCGGAAACGGGGCTCCTCTGGATGTGGGCGGGACTCTCGTGCTTCCTCTCGAGTGTAGTCGGGTATGTCGGGGAACTTCTTGAGTTGCAGCAAGGGTGTGAAGGACCCTTTGGAAGTTCCAGAGTTTAGGTGTGATTAGCCTCGAGACGCCTCAGCGGAAATGGGCCTCATCTCGCCTGGAGGGAGAACCTCCTGGATTTTCTCGAGTTGCGGCAGGTGCTCTCGACTTACGACGGGGACCTCAGGGACCCGCTCTGGTGGCCTCAGGCAAGGCCAGTCCCCATGCGAGTTGCTCGGGGCCTCTCGGGATTCCTCTCCAGTGGATGCCGGGGCCTAAGATCTTGTGTGGAGTAGGTGCCGGAACCTGAGCATTCCTCTCAAGTGCTGAGATGGATCTTGGGGTACTTCTGGAGTCTCCCCAGGGGAGTCAGTCGTCGTCTCGAGTGGGGGGAATGCACGTGCGCTTTCCTCCCGAGCGAAGCAGCAGTGTCACGCTTCCCTTTGCGTGGATCAAGGGATCAGGGGCTTTCCCTCGAGGCTTTCCCACAGGGCTTTCCCACGAGGCTTCCCCACAGGGCTGTCCCACGTGCCACCGTGGTGTGAGTCGATCCTCCCTTGAAAGTCGAGGCAGTGCAGGGAAAACAGGTTTCCCTGCAATGGCCTGAGAAATCAGGGGGACTCTGGGAATGGGGCCTGATCCTGGAGTTCCTCTCGTCTTTCCTGTGGAGAGCGCCTCCTCTTGAGATGCGACAGGAATGCTAGGAATTCTTTCCCGACCACGCAGGGAAAGGATCCCTCCTCTCGAGCTAGCAGTCGGAAAGGGGCCACTCTGGAAATGGGCGGACTCTCATGTTACTCTTTGAGTGGAGACCGGTATGTCGGGGAACTTCTTGAGTTGCAGCAAGGGTGTGAAGGACCCTTTGGAAGTTCCAGATGTTAGATGTGATTAGCCTCGAGACGCCTCAGCGGAAATGGGCCTCATCTCGCCTGGAGGGGAGAACCTCCTGGATTTTCTCGAGTTGCGGCAGGTGCTCTCAACTTACGACGGGGACCTCAGGACCCGCTCTGGAGGCCTCAGGAAAGGCCAGTCCCCATGCGAGTTGCTCGGGGGCTCTCGGGATTCCTCTCCCTTCGATGCCGGTGCCTAAGATCTTGTGTGGAGTCGGTGCTGGAACCTGAGGATTCCTCTGCAGTGCTGACATGGATCTTGGTGTACTTCTGGAGTCTCTCAGGGCAGTCAGTCCGCTACTCCACTGGGCATGCACGTGCGCTTTCCTCCCGATCTGTAGCAGCAGTGTCACGCTTCCCTTCGCATGGATCAAGGGATCTGTGGCTTTCCCTCGAGGCTTTCCCACGAGGCTTTCCCACAGGGCTGTCCACGTGCCACTGTGGTGTGAGTCGATCCTCGGTTTGAAAGTCGAGGCAGTGCAGGGAATAAAGGTTTCCCTGGAATGGACTGAGACATCTGGGGGACTCTGGGAATGGTGGCACGACCCTGGAGTCCTCTCTATTTTCCTGTGGAGAGCGCCTCCACTTAAGATGCGTTGGAAACGCCGTGAATTCTTTTCCGACCATGCAGGGAAGGATCAATGCTCTCGAGCTATTGAGGCGGAAACAGGGCCTCCTCTGGATGTGGGTGGGACACTCGTGCTTCCTCTCGAGTGGAGACGGGTATG
>NW_017210927.1:0-2121 GCF_001704415.2 Capra hircus
ACCAAAACCTGACAAAGATGCACAAAAAAAAGAAAACTACAGGCCAATATCACTGATGAACATAGATGCAAAATCCACAACAAAATTCTAGAATCAGAATCCAACAACACATTAAAAAGATCATACACATGACCAAGTGGGCTTTATCCCAGGATGCAAGGATTCTTCAATATCCGCAAATCAATCAATGTAATTCACCACATTAACAAATTGAAAAATAAAAACCATATGATTATCTCAATAGATGCAGAAGAAGGCCTTTGACAAAAATTCAACATCCATTTATGATAAAAACTCTCCAGAAAGCAGGAATAGAAGGAACATACCTCAACATAAAAAAGCTATATATGACAAACCCACAGCAAACATTATCCTCAATGGTGAAAAATTGAAAGCATTTCCCCTAAAGTCAGGAACAAGACAAGGGTGTCACTTTCACCGCTACTATTCAACATAGTTCTGGAAGTTTTGGCCACAGCAGAGAGCAGAAAAAGAAATAAAAGGAATCCAAATTGGAAAAGAAGAAGTAAACTCTCACTGTTTGCAGATGACATGATCCTCTACAATGGAAACCCTAAAGACTCACCAGAAAATTACTAGAGCTAATCAATGAATATAGTAAAGTTGCAGGATATAAAATCAACACACAGAAATCCCTTGCATTCCTATACACGAATAATGAGAAGTAGAAAAAGAAATTAAGGAAACAATTCCATTCACCATTGCAACGAAAGAATAAATACTTAGGAATATATCTACCTAAAGAAACTAAAGACCTTATATAAGAAACTATAAACAACTGATGAAAGAATCAAAGAGGACACTAATAGATGGAGAAATATACCATGTTCATGGATGGAAGAATCAATATAGTGAAAATGAGTATACTACCCAAAGCAATTTACAAATTCAATGCAATCCCTGTCAAGCTACCAGCCACATTTTTCACAGAACTAGAACAAATAATTTCAAGATTTGTATGGAAATACAAAAACCTCGAATAGCCAAAGCAATCATGAGAAAGAAGAATGGAACTGGAGAATCAACTTGCCTGACTTCAGGCTCTACTACAAAGCCACAGTCATCAAGACAGTATGGTACTGGCACAAAGACAGACATATAGATCAATGGAGCAAAATAGAAAGCCCAGAGATAAATCCACACACATATGGACACCTTATCTTTGACAAAGGAGGCAAGAATATACAATGGAGTAAAGACAATCTCTTTAACAAGTGGTGCTGGGAAAACTGGTCAACCACTTGTAAAAGAATGAAACTAGATCACTTTCTAACACCGTACACAAAAATAAACTCAAAATGGATTAAAGATCTAAATGTAAGATCAGAAACTATAAAACTCCTAGAGGAGAACATAGGCAAAACACTCTCAGACATAAATCACAGCAGGATCCTCTACGATCCACCTCCAGAATTCTGGAAATAAAAGCAAAAATAAACAAATGGGATCTAATTAAAATTAAAAGCTTCTGTACAACAAAGGAAAATATAAGCAAGCTGAAAAGACAGCCTTCTGAATGGAGAAAATAATAGCAAATGAAGCAACTGACAAACAACTAATCTCAAAAATATACAAGCAACTTCTGCAGCTCAATTCCAGAAAAATAAATGACCCAATCAAAAATGGCCAAAGAACTAAATAGACATTTCTCCAAAGAAGACATACGGATGGCTAACAAACACATGAAAAGATGCTCAACATCACTCATTATTAAGAAATGCAAATCAAAACCACAATGAGGTACCACTTCATACCAGTCAGAATGGCTGCATCCAAAAATCTGCAAGCAATAAATGCTGGAGAGGGTGTGGAGAAAAGGAACCCTCCTACACTGTTGGTGGGAATGCAAACTAGTACAGCCACTATGGAGAACAGTGTGGAGATTCCTTAAAAAATTGCAAAATAGAAACTGCCTTATGACCCAGCAATCCCACTGCTGGCATACACACCGAGGAAACCAGAATTGAAAGAGACACATGTACCCAATGTTCATCGCAGCACTGTTTATAATAGCCAGGACATGGAAACAACCTAGATGTCCATCAGCAGATGAATGGATAAGAAAGCTGTGGTACATATACACAATGGAGTATTACTCAG
>NW_017210928.1:0-2117 GCF_001704415.2 Capra hircus
TAAGTAGAGTTGAGCTATGTCAACGAGACCTAAGTAAGGATAGCTAAGCTAGGGAGTCTAAGAAAACTAAGATCATGGCATCTGTTCCCATTATTTCATGGCAAATAGATAAGGAAACAGTGGAAAGAGAGTGACAGCCTTTATTTGGAGGGACTCAAAATCACTGCAGATAGTGACTGCAGCCTTGAAATTAAAAGATGCTTACTCCTTGGAGGGAAAGTTGTGACCAACCTAGACAGCATATTAAAAAGTAGACATTACTTTGCCAACAAAGGTCTATCTAGTCAAGGCTATGGTTTTTCCAGTGGTCATGTGAGAGTTGGACTAATAAAGAAAGCTGTATGGTTGTGAGAAGTGGACTGTGAAGAAAGCTGAGTGCTGAAGAATTGATGCTGCTTTTGAACTGTGGTTTTGGAGAAGACTCTTGAGAGTCCATTGGACTGGCAAGGAGATCCAACCAGTCCATCCTAAAGGAAATCAGTCCTGAACGTTCATTGGAAGGAATGTTGCTGAAGCTAAAAGTCCAATAATTTGGCCACCTGTTGAGAAGAAGTGACTCACTGGAAAATACCCTGATGCTAGAAAGGTTGAAGGTGGAAGGAAAAGGAGATAACAGAGGATGAGATGGCTGGATGACATCACTGACACGATGGACATGAGTTTGAGTAAACTCCTGGGAGTTGTTGATGGACAAGAAACCTGGTGTGCTGCAGTACGTGGGATCACAAAGAGTTGGACATGTCTGAGTGACTGACCTGAACTGAACTAATGAGAACCATCTGTGTAGCACAGGAAACTGTCCTCAATGCTCTTTGGTGATCTACCTAGGTAGAAATTATTAAAATGGGATACACACACACGCACACACCACACACACACACACGCATACACACACACACAGATACACACAGTTGATTTACTTTTCTGTACAGCGGAAAGTAACACATTGTAAAGCTACTACACGTGTACTACTGTAGGCTCCATTTATAGGAAGGTCTAGATGAGGCAAAACTCATCTATACTTATAGAACCGAGCACAGGATTGGCATGGGATAAGGGCAGTCAGTGGAAGGAGCTCAGAGATTTCTAGGATGATAGGGGAAAGAAGATATTGCCGTGAACACACACACACACACACACACACACACACATATATATATATATATAATCTTGGTTTTATTGCATAAATATTTCTGCAATGTAAATTCCAAACAGGGTCTGGCTAAGTGACCATGCATTTATAAATTTACTAGACACTGTCACATTGTTCTTCAAAGTTTCATCATTTTACACTTTCACAGAAATGCATGAGCCCTCATTTTCTAGATTCTCATCCTCAATTCAGTGGAAAATTTTGATATCTTTCAACTTTCTTATTGAACTTTTTGCCAATTTGCTTGGTGAGAACTCGTATTCCATTATTGTTTTGGTTTGCATTTCTGTTACTACTACCAGATAATATTCTTAATTATTACCAATTAACTTCAAATGTCTTCCTGTTTTTTGGTAATTTTTTCTTCTCTCTTTTTTATCTGGGTAATTTGTATTTTGGTGTACCTTTTGCTTACTTCATGTTTTTCTATCATTAGATTATTCATCTTATTTTAACTTTGGACTCTGCATAACTTAGGTAAATGAACACTTTGCCAGCTCTCTTCCAAATATTTTCAATTGTCATTTTATAATTTCATTGTTTATTGACCCACGCGGAAATTTTACTAAAAAGAAAGTTATGTAAAATTTCCCTTTTTAGCTTCAAAGATCATGTAGTCTAAAATTTAAATAACAGACAAAAGTTCTAGACGCTAAGAGTGTGTGGTTAAAAGAATCCGGGAGGGGGGGCAACTCTGAATTCACCTGGCTGCCTTTCCACATGTGCTTTTCAAAAAAAGCTTTTTACATTAGGCCTCATACTGTGGAATGAGGTTCGTGACATTGTACAGGAGACAGGGATCAAGGCCATCCCCAAAGAAAAAGAAATGCAAAAAAGCAAAACAGCTGTCTGGGGAGCCTTACAAATAGCTATGAAAAGAAGAGAAGCAAAAAAGCAAAGGAGAAAAGGAAAATAACAGCATCTGAATGCAGAGTTTCAAAGACTAGCAACAAGAGATAAGAAA
>NW_017210929.1:0-2115 GCF_001704415.2 Capra hircus
TCGCATGGGACTGGCCTTTCTGAGGCCACCAAGAGCGGGTCCCTGAGGTCCCCGTCGTAAGTCGAGAGCACCTGCCGCAACTCGAGAAAATCCAGGAGGTTCTCCCTCCAGGCGAGATGAGGCCCATTTCCGCTGAAGCGCGTCTCGAGGCTAATCAACGTAACTCTGGAACTTCCAAAGGGTCCTTCACACCCTTGCTGCAACTCAAGAAGTTCCCCGACATACCCGTCTCCACTCGAGAGGAAGCACGAGTGTCCCACCCACATCCAGAGGAGCCCTGTTTCCGCCTCATAGCTCGAGAGCATTGATCCTTCCCTGCATGGTCGGAAAAGAATTCACGGCGTTTCCAACGCATCTTAAGTGGAGGCGCTCTCCACAGGAAAATAGAGAGACTCCAGGGTCGTGCCACCATTCCCAGAGTCCCCCCAGATGTCTCAGTCCATTCCAGGGAAACCTTTATTCCCTGCACTGCCTCGACTTTCAAACCGAGGATCGACTCACACCACAGTGGCACGTGGGACAGCCCTGTGGGAAGCCTCGTGGGAAAGCCTCGAGGAAAAGCCACAGATCCCTTGATCCATGCGAAGGGAAGCGTGACACTGCTGCTACAGATCGGGGGAAAGCGCACGTGCATGCCCCAGTGGAGTAGCGGACTGACTGCCCTGAGAGACTCCAGAAGTACACCAAGATCCATGTCAGCACTGCAGAGGAATCCTCAGGTTCCAGCACCGACTCCACACAAGATCTTAGGCACCGGCATCGAAGGGAGAGGAATCCCGAGAGGCCCCGAGCAACTCGCATGGGACTGGCCTTTCCTGAGGCCTCCAGAGCGGGTCCCTGAGGTCCCCGTCGTAAGTTGAGAGCACCTGCCGCAACTCGAGAAAATCCAGGAGGTTCTCCCTCCAGGCGAGATGAGGCCCATTTCCGCTGAGGCGTCTCGAGGCTAATCACATCTAACATCTGGAACTTCCAAAGGGGTCCTTCACCCCTTGCTGCAACTCAAGAAGTTCCCCGACATACCGGTCTCCACTCAAGAGTAAACATGAGAGTCCCGCCCATTTCCCAGAGGGCCCCGTTTCCGACTGCTAGCTCGAGAGGAGGGATCCTTTCCCCTGCGTGGCGGAAAGAATTCCTAGCATTCCTGTCGCATCTCAAGAGGAGGCGCTCTCCACAGGAAAGACGAGAGGAACTCCAGGATCAGGCCCCATTCCAGAGTCCCCCTGATTTCTCAGGCCATTGCAGGGAAACCTGTTTTCCCTGCACTGCCTCGACTTTCAAGGGAGGATCGACTCACACCACGGTGGCACGTGGACAGCCCTGTGGGGAAGCCTCGTGGGAAAGCCCTGTGGGAAAGCCTCGAGGGAAAGCCCCTGATCCCTTGATCCACGCAAAGGGAAGCGTGACACTGCTGCTTCGCTCGGGAGGAAAGCGCACGTGCATTCCCCCACTCGAGACGACGACTGACTCCCCTGGGGAGACTCCAGAAGTACCCCAAGATCCATCTCAGCACTTGAGAGGAATGCTCAGGTTCCGGCACCTACTCCACACAAGATCTTAGGCCCGGCATCCACTGGAGAAGGAATCCCGAGAGGCCCCCGAGCAACTCGCATGGGGACTGGCCTTGCCTGAGGCCACCAGAGCGGGTCCCTGAGGTCCCCGTCGTAAGTCGAGAGCACCTGCCGCAACTCGAGAAAATCCAGGGAGGTTCTCCCTCCAGGCGAGATGAGGCCCATTTCCGCTGAGGCGTCTCGAGGCTAATCACACCTAAACTCTGGAACTTCCAAAGGGTCCTTCACACCCTTGCTGCAACTCAAGAAGTTCCCCGACATACCCGACTACACTCGAGAGGAAGCACGAGAGTCCCGCCCACATCCAGAGGAGCCCCGTTTCCGCCTCCTAACTCGAGAGGAGGGATCCTTTCCCTGCGTGGTCGGGAAAGAATTCCCGGCGTTCCCGTCACACCTCAAGTGGAGGCGCTCTCCACAGGAAAGGCGAGAGGAACTCCCGGGTTGTGCCACATTCCCAGAGTCCCCCAGATGTGTCAGTCCATTCCAGGGAACCCTGTTTTCCCTGCACTGCCTCGACTTTTCAAGCCGAGGATCGACTCACACCTCG
>NW_017210930.1:0-2112 GCF_001704415.2 Capra hircus
AGGGACGCCGCTCTGGTGGCCTCAGGAAAGGCCAGTCCGCCATGCGAGTTTGCTCGGGGGCCTCTCGGGATTCCTCTCCCCTCGATGACGGGGCCTAAGATCTTGTGTGTAGTCGGTGCCGGAACCTGAGGATTCCTCTCCAGTGCTGACATGGATCTTGGGGTACTTCTGGAGTCTCCCAAGGGGAGTCAGTCCTCATCTCGAGTGAGGGCATGCACGTGCGCTTTCCTCCCGAGCTGGAGCAGCAGTGTCACGCTTCCCTTTGCGTGGATCAAGGGATCTGTGGCTTTCCCACGAGGCTTTCGCACAGGGCTGTCCCACGTGCCACCGTGGTGTGAGTCGATCCTCGCTAGAAAGTCGAGGCAGTGCAGGGAAAACAGGTTTCCCTGGAATGGACTGATACATCCGGGGGACTTTGGGAATGTGGCACAACCCTGGAGTTACTCTCGCCCTTTCCTGTGGAGAACGCCTCCTCTTGAGATGCGACGGGAAGCAGGGAATTCTTTCCCGACCACGCAGGGAAAGCATCCCTCTCTCAAGCTAGGAGGCGGAAACGGGGGCTCCTCTGGATGTGGGCGGGACTCTCGTGCTTCCTTTCGAGTGGAGACGGGTATGTCGGGGAACTTCTTGAGTTGCAGCAAGGGTGTGAAGGACCCTTTGGAAGTTCAAGAGGTTAGGTGTGATTAGCCTCAAAGACGCCTCAGCGGAAATGGCCCTCATCTCGCCTGGCGGGGAGAACCTCATGGATTTTCTCGAGTTGTGGCAGGTGCTCTCGACTTGCGACGGGGACCTCAGGGACCCGTTCTGGTGGCCTCAGGAAAGGCCAGTCCCCATGCGAGTTGCTCGGGGGCCTCTCGTGATTCCTCTCCCGTCGATGCCGGGGCCTAAGACCTTGTGTGGAGTCGGTGCCTGAACGTGAGGATTCCTCTCCAGTGCTGACATGGATATTGGAGTACTTCTGGAGTCTCCCAAGGGATGTCAGTCCTCGTCTCGAGTTGGGGGCATTCAAGTGCCCTTTTATCCCGAACTGTAGCAGCAGTGTCGCCCTTCCCTTAGCTTGGATCAAGGGATCTGTGGCTTTCTCTTGAGGCTTTCCCACGAGGCTTTCCCACAGGGCTGTCCCACGTGCCACCGTGGTGTGAGTCGATCCTCGGCTTCAAAGTCGAGGCAGTGCAGGGAAAACAGGTTTCCCTGGAATGGACTGAGACATCTGGGGGACTCTGGGAATGGTGGCACGACCCTGGAGTTCTTCTCGCCTTTCCTGTGGAGAGCGCCTCCTCTTGAGATGGGCAACGGGAACGCGGGAATTCTTTCCCCACCTCGCAGGGAAAGGATCCCTCCTCTCGAGCTTGGAGGCGGAAAACAGGTCTCCTCTGGATGTGGGCGGGACTCTCGTGCTTCCTCTCGAGTGGAGACGGGCAAGTCGGGGAACTTCTTGAGTTGCAGCAAGGGTGAGAAGGACCCTTTGGAAGTACCAGATGTTAGATGTGATTAGCCTCGAGACGCCTCAGCGGAAATGGGCCTCATCTCGCCTGGAGGGAGAACCTCCTGCATTTCCTCGAGTTGCGGCAGGTGCTCTCGACTTACAACAGGGACCTCAGGTACCAGCTCTGGTGGCCTCAGGAAAGGCCAGTCCCCATTCGAGTTGCTCGGGGGCCTCTCGGGATTCCTCTCCAGTCGATGCGGGGCCTAAGACCTTGTGTGGAGTCGGTGCCGGAACCTGAGGATTCCTTTCCAGTGCTGACATGGTTTGGGGTACTCCTGGAGTCTCCCCAGGGGAGTCAGTCCTCGTCTCGAGTGATGGCATGCACGTGCACTTTCCTCCCGAGCTGTAGGAGCAGTGTGGCGCTTCCTTCGAGTGGATCAAGGATCTGTGGCTTTCCCTCGAGGCTTTCCCACGAGGCTTTCCCACAGGGCTGTCCACGTGCCACGAGTGGTGTGAGTCGATCCTCGGCTTCAAAGTCGAGGCAGTGGCAGGGAAAATAGTTTTCCCTGGAATGGACTGAAACATCTGGGGGACTCTGGAATGGTGGCACGACCCTGGAATTCCTCTCGCCTTTCCTTTGGAGAGCGCCTCCTCTTGAGATGCGACGGGAACGCGGGGAATTCTTT
>NW_017210931.1:0-2111 GCF_001704415.2 Capra hircus
CGCGCCCGCCTGATAGGCGAGAGCACAGCCAGCAGTGTAGCGAGCCTCCTCGGGAGAAGAGGAGGCAGCCGAGCCCAGTCAAGAGGAAAGCCCTGCTTGCACGGAGCTAAGTGCGCCTCCAGTACGGCAGAGCTCTAGCTCTGCTCAGAGCCCCGATCTGGCAGAGTTCCTGCGCGAGGCTGCTCTGCCGGGGGCTAGCTTGCCCAGACTTGCCTGCTTTTAGGCTGCCTCTCCAGGAAGCGAGCAGGCAGCAGGAGCCTGGGAGTCGCCACTGGCGCCTTTTCTTGCCTCAGCTCCAATCCTGCCTTGCCTTTGCACTTAGGTCCCAGTCCTCCTTAAGGAGAGCTTAGGGCTGGTGGGTTGCACACTGCCAAGGGCTCAGCAGTGAGAATTCTGTCAGAGGGAAGGAGGGCAACTGCAGGGCTCCTCCAGCGGTTGCTTGGCCGCCCAGATTCAGCGCCACACGGAGAGCACCAGGCTCCCAGGCCCCTGGCTGGGTTTTCAGCCCCGCACACACGGAGGCTGATTCCTTGGGTGCCCAGAAAGTGTATGACAGACGTAGGTTCCCTAGCACTCTCCTCCCCAGCAGAGACATGTGCAGGTGTTTGGGGCCTGATCCTGCGTGTCTGGGTTCCTGCCCACAGCCCCAACTCAGGGGAAGCAGCCCCTGAGGCAAGACCTGCTGGAGGAGCCCTGCGCCCCGCCTGATAGGCGAGTGCACAGCCAGCAGGGAAGCGAGCCTCCTCGGGGGAAGAGGAGGCAGCAAGTCCCCGTCAAGCTGAAATCCCTGCTTACACGAAGCTAAGTGCGACTCCAGTACGGCAGATCTCTAGCTCTGTTCAGAGGCCCGATCTGGCAGAGTTCCTGGCACCAAGATGCTCTGCCATAGGCGAGCCTTGCGCAGACTTGCCTTGCTTTAAGGCTCCCTCCCCAGGAAGGAGCAGGCTGTGTGAGGCTCGGAAACGCCACTGGCGCCTTCCTGGCTTCAGCTCTACCCCTGCCTTGCCTTTGCACTTAGGTCCCAAGCGTCCTTGAGGAGGGCTTAGGGGCTGGTGGGTTGCACACTGCCAAGGGCTCCAGCAGTGAAAGCTCTGTCAGAGGGAAGCGAAGGGCAACAGCAGGGCTCCTTCAGCGTTCCTTGGCCGCCCAGACAAAGCTCCGCACGGAGAGCACCAGGTTCCAAGGGCCCCTGGCTGGTTTTGCATCCCCACACTCCCAGAGGCTGACTCCGTGGGTGCCTAGAAAGTGTGTGAGAGACGTAGGTTCCCTAGCACTCTCCTCCCCAGCAGAGACATGTGCAGGTGGTTGGGCCTTATCCTGCGTGTCTGGGTTCCCGCCCACAGCCTCAACTCAGGGGAAGCAGCCCCTGAGGCAAGACCTGCTGGAGGAGCCCTGCGCGCCCGCCTGATAGGCGAGAGCACAGCCAGCAGTGTAGCGAGCCTCCTCGGGAGAAGAGGAGGCAGCCGAGCCCAGTCAAGAGGAAAGCCCTGCTTGCACGGAGCTAAGTGCGCCTCCAGTACGGCAGAGCTCTAGCTCTGCTCAGAGCCCCGATCTGGCAGAGTTTCTGGCGCGAGGCTGCTCGGCCGGGGCTCGCCTTGCCCAGACTTGCCTTGCTTTTAGGCTCCCTCCCAGGAAGGAGCTGTCTGAGCGAGCCTGGGAGACGCCACTGGTGCCTTCCTTGCCTCAGCTCCAATCCTGCCTTGCCTTTGCACATAGGTGCCAGGCGTCGTTGGGGAGGGCTTAGGGGTGGTGGGTTGCACACTGCCAAGGGCTTCAGCAGTGAGAGCTCTGTCAGAGGGAAGGGAAGGGCAACTGCAGGGCTCCTCCAGCGGTTCTAGGCCGCTAGAATCAGCGCCGCACCGAGAGCACCAGGCTCCAGGGCCCCTGGCTGGGGTTTTCAGCCCCGCACACACGGAGCTGATTCCTTGGGTGCCCAGAAAGTGTATGACAGACGTAGGTTCCCTAGCACTCTCCTCCCCAGCAGAGACATGTGCAGGTGTTTGGGCCTGATCCTGCGTGTCTGGGTTCCTGCCCACAGCCCAACTCAGGGGAAGCAGCCCCTGAGGCAAGACCTGCTGGAGGAGCCCTGCGCGCCCGCCTGATAGGCGAGA
>NW_017210932.1:0-2110 GCF_001704415.2 Capra hircus
TCGAGGCTTTTCCCAAGAGGATTTCGCACGAGGCTTTTCCGACAGGGCTATCCACGTGCCACCGTGGTGTGAGTCGATCCTCGCCGTGAAATTCGAGGCAGTGCAGGAAAAACAGTTTACTCTGGAATGGACTGAGACATCTGGGCGACTCTGTGAATGGTGGCACGACCTGGAGTTCCTCTCGCCTTTCTGTGGAGAGCGCTTCCCCTTGAAATGCGAGCGGAATGGCGGGTATTATTTCCTGACCAAGCAGGGAAAGGATCCCTCATGTCGAGCTTCGATACAAAACGGCGTCTCCTCTGGATGTGGCGCGGGACCTCGTGCTTCCTCTCGAGTGGAGACGGGGTATGTCGGGGAACTTCTTGAGTTGCAGCAAGGACCCTTTTGAATTTCCAGAGTTTAGGTGTGATGAGCCTCCAGACGCCTCCGAGGAAATGGGCCTCATCTCGCCTGGAGGGGAGAACCTCCTGGATTTTCTAGAGTTGGGCAGGGTCTCTCGAGTTACGACAGGGACCTCAGGGACCCGCTCTGGTGGCCTCAGGAAAGGCCAGTGCCATGGGAGTTGCAAGAGAGCCTTTCGGATTCCTCTCTCCCGTCAATGCCGGGGCCTAAGACCTTGTGTGGAGTCGATGCCGGAACCTGAGGATTCCTCTCAGTGCTGACATGGATCTTGGGGTACTTCTGGAGTCTCCCCAGGGGAGTCAGACCTCGACTCGAGTGGGGGCAGGAACGTGCGCTTTCCTCCCGAGCTCCTGCAGGAGTGTTACGCTTCCCTTCACGTGGATCAAGGGAGCAGTGGCTTTCCCTCGATGCTTTCCCACGAGGCTTTCCCACAGGGCTGTCCCACGTGCACCGTGGTGAGAGTCGATCCTCGGCTTGAAAGTCGAGGCAGTGCAGGGAAAACAGTTTTCCCTGGAATGGACTGAGACATCTGGGGACTGTGGGAATGGTGGCACGACGCTGGAGTTCCTCTCGCCTTTCCTGAGGAGAGCGCCTCCTCTTGAGATGCGACGGGAACGCCGGGAATTCTTTCCCAACACGCAGCGAAAGCATCCCACCTCTCGAGCTATGAGGCGGAAACGGGCTCATCTGGATGTGGGCAGGACTCCTGTGCTTCCTCTCGAGTGGAGACGGGTATGTCGGGGAACTTCTTGAGTTGCAGCGAGGGTGTGAAGACGCTTTGGAAGTTCCAGATGTTAGGTGTGATTAGCCCCAAGACGCCTCAGCGGAAATGGGCCTCATCTCGCCTGGAGGGGAGAACCTCCTGGATTTTCTCCAGAGTCAGGTGCTCACAACTTACGACCGGGACCTCAGGGACCTGCTCTGGTGACCTCAGGAAAGACCAGTCCCCATGCGAATTGCTCGGGGGCCTCTCAGGATTCCTCTCCCGTCGATGCCAGGGCCTAAGACATTGTGTGGAGATGGTGCCGGAACCTCAGGATTCCTCTCCAGTGCTGACAAGGATCTTGAGGGACTTCTGGAGTCTCCCCAGGGAAGTCAGTCCTCGTCTCCAGTGGTGGCATGCACGTGCGCTTTCCTCCGGAGCTGTAGCAGCAGTGTCACGCTTCCCTTGGTGTGGATCAAGGATCTGTGGCTTTCCCTCGAGGATTTCCACGAGGTTTTCCCACGAGGCTTTCCCACAGGGCTGTCCCACGTGCCACCGTGGTGTGAGTCGATCCTCGCTTGAAAGTCGAGGCAGTGCAGGAAAACAGGTTTCCCTGGAATGGACTGAGATATCTGGGGGACTCTGGGAATGGTGGCAGCGACCCTGAGTTCCTCTCGCCTTTCCTGTGGAGAGCGCCCTCCTCTGGAGATGCGACGGGAACCCAGGAATTCTTTCCCGACACACAGTGAAAGGATCCCTCGTCTCGAGCTATGAGGGAGAAAAGGGGCTCCTCTGGATGTGGGCGGGACTCTCGTGCTTCCTCTCGAGTGGAGACGGGTATGTCGGGGAACTTCTTGAGTTGCAGCAAGGGTGTGAAGGACCCTTTGGAAGTTCCAGAGGTTAGGTGTGATTAGCTTCGAGACGCCTCAGCGGAAATGGGCCTCATCTCGGCCTGGAGGGGAGAACTCTGGATTTTACCGAGTTGTGGTAGGTGCTCTCGAGTTA
>NW_017210933.1:0-2110 GCF_001704415.2 Capra hircus
ATTCCCTTGTATGGAATTTTATTGGCCTTCCCCGTACACGCAAGCTATTCAGCCCTCTTCCTCCACTTAATCTTCCTAACTGCTACAGTTTTTAATCTAATCTTATATTAATAAATAAAGAAGTCTTACCAATGCCAACACCGTCCACGCCTTAGAATTCCCTGGATCCACCGGGGCTGGACGGGCCGGCACCGTCGAGTGTATGAAGGGATCTGTGGTTCTCCCTCCAGGCTTTCCCACGTGGCTTTCCCAGGAGGCATTCCAACAGGGCTGTCCCACGTGCGCACCGTGGTGTGAGTCGATGCCTCGGCGTGAAAGTCGAGGCAGTGCAGGGAAACAGGTTCCTCTGAAATGGACTGAGACATCTGGGGGACTCTTGGAATGATGGCACGACACTGGAGTTCCTCTCGCCTTTCCTGTGGAGAGAGCCTCCTCTTGAGATGCATCGGGAACGGCCAGGAAATCTTTCCCGAGGAGGCGGGAAAGGATGCCTCATCTCGAGGTACGAGGGGAAATGGGGCTCCTCTCTATGTGGGCACAATCCTCGGTGTTTCCTCTCGGGTGGGAACGGGTATGTCGGGGAAACATCTTGAGTTGCAGCAAGGGTGTGAAGGACCCTTTGGACGTTCGCAGAATTTCGCTGTGATTAGCCTCGATATGCCTTCAATGGAAACGGGCCTCATCTCGCCTGGAGGGGAAAACCTCCTGGATTTTCTTGAGTTGCGGCAGGTGCTCTCTACTTACGACGGGGACCTCAGGGACCCGATCTGGTGGCCTAAGGAAAGGCCAGTCCCCATGCGAGCTGCTAGGGGGCCTCTTGGGATTCCTCTCCCGTTGATGCCGGGGCCTAAGACCTTGTGTCGAGTCAGTGCCAGAACCTGAGGATTCCTCTCCAGTGCTGACATTTATCTGAGGGTACTTCTGGAGTCTCCCGGGGGAGTTAGTCCTCGCTCGAGTCAGGGAATGCACGAGCGCTTTCCTCCGAGCTGTAGTAGCAGAGTCACGCTTGCCCGTCGCAAGGGATCAAGGGATCTGTGGGCTTTCCCTCAAGGCTTTCCCACGAGGCTTTCCCTCGAGGCTTTCCCACAGGTTTCCCTCGACTTTCCCACAGGGCTGTCACATGCCCACTGTGGAGTGAATCGATCCTGCGTGAAAAGTCGAGGCAGTGCAGGGAAAACAGGTTCCTCTGGAAAGGACTGAGACATCTGGGGACTCTGGGAATGGTGGCACGACCCTGGAGTTCCTCTCGCCTTTCCTGTGGAAAGGGTCTTCTCTTGAGAATGGACAGGAACGCTGGGAATTCTTTCCGGACCACGCAGGGAAAGGATCCCTCATCTCGAGCTACAAGGCAGAAACGGGGCTCCTCTGGATGTCGGCGGGACCCTCATGCTTCCTCTGGAGTGGAGACGGGTATGTTGGGGAACTTCTTGAGTTGCAGCAAGGGTGTGAAGGACTCTTTGGAATTTCCGGAGGTTAGATGTGAATAGCCTCGAGACGCCTCAGCGGAAATGGGCCTCATTTCGACTGGAGGGGAGAACCTCCTGGATTTTCTCGAGTTGCGGCAGGTGCTCTCGACTTATGACGGGGCCCTCCGGGACCCGTATGGTGTCATCAGGAAAGGCCAGTCCCCATGCGAGTTGCTAGGGGGACACTCCGGATTTCTCTCCGTCGATGCTGGGGCCTAACACCTTGTGTGGAGTCGGGCCGGAGCCTGAGGATGCCTCTGCAGTGCTGACATGGATCTTGAGGTACTTCTGCAGTCTCCACAGGGGAGACAGTCCTCGTCTCGAGTGGGCTCATGCACCTGCACTTTCCTTCCGAGCTGTAGCAGCAGTGTCATGCTTCCCTTCGCGTGGATCAAGGGATCTGTGGATTTCCCTCCAGGCTTTCCCACGAGGCTTTCCCACGATGCTTTCCCACAGGGCTGTCCCAAGTGCCACCGTGGTGGGAGTCGATCCTCGCGTCAAAGCCGAGGCATTGCAGGGAAAACAGGTTCCTCTGGAATGAAATGAGGCATCTGAGGGCTCTTGGAATGGTGACACGACCTGGAATTCCTCTCGCATTTCCTGTGGAGAGTGCCTCCCTCTTGAGATGCGATGGGAATGCGGGA
>NW_017210934.1:0-2108 GCF_001704415.2 Capra hircus
GTCCTTCTTCTCGAGTGGAGTCGGTATGACGGGGAAACTTCTTGAGTTGCAGCAAGGGGTGTGAAGGACCCGTGGGAAATTCCAGCGTTTAATTGTGATTAGCCTTGAGGAGCCTCATCGGAAAAGGGGCCTCATCTCGCCTGGAGGGGAGAACCTAATGGATTTTCTCGAGTTGCGGCAGGTGCTCTCGACTTACGACTGGACCTCAGGGACCCGCTCTGGTGGCCTCAGGAAAGGCAGTCCCCATGCGAGTTGCTCGGGGCCTCTCGGGATTCCTCTCCCGTCGATGCCGGGCCTAAGACCTTGTGTGGAATCAGTGCCGGAACCTGAGGATTCCTCTCCAGTGCTGACATGGATCTTGGGGTACTTCTGGAGTCTCCCCAGGGAGTCAGTCTCCTCTCGAGTGGGGGCATGCACGTGCGCTTTCCTCTCGAGTTGTAGCAGCACTGTCGCGCTTCCATTCGCGTGGATCAAGGGATCTGTGGCTTTCCCTCGAGGCTTTTCCCACGAGGCTTTCCCACAGGGCTGTCCAACGTGCCACTGGTGGTGTGAGTCGATCTTCAGATTGAAAGTCGACGCAGTGCTGGGAAAACAGGTTTCCCTGGAACGGACGGAGACTCTGGGGGACTCTGGGAATGGTGGCACGACCCTGGAGTTCCTATCGCCTTTCCTGTTGAGAGAGCCTCCTCTTGAGATGCGACGGAAATGCCGGGAATTCTTTCCCGACCACGCAGGGAAAGGATCCCTCCCCTCGAGCTAGGAGGAGGAAACAGGGGCTCCTCTGGATGTGGGCGGGATTCTCGTGCTTCCTCTCGAGTGGAGACGGGTATGTCGGGGAACTTCTTGAGTTGCGGCAAGGGTGTGAAGGACCCTTTGGAAGTTCCAGAGGTTAGGTGTAATTAGCCTCGAGACGCCTCAGTGGAAATGGGCCTCATCTCGCCTGGAGGGGAGACCTCCTGGATTTTCTAGAGTTGCGGCAGGTGCTCTCAACTTACGACGGGGACCTCAGGGACCCGCTCTGGTGGCCTCAGGAAAGGCCAGTCCCCATGCGAGTTGCTCGGGGGCCTCTCGGGATTCCTCTCCCGTCGATGCAGGGCCTAAGATCTTGTGTGGAGTCGGTGCCGGAACCTGAGGATTCCTCTCCAGTGCTGACATGGATCTTGGGGTACTTCTGGAGTCTCCCCAGGGCAGTCAGTCCTCTACTCGAGTGGGGCATACACGTGCGCTTTCCTCCCGAGCTGTAGCAACAGTGTCACGCTTCCTTCGCGTGTATCAACTGATCTGTGGCTTTCCCTCGAGGCTTTCGCAAGAGCTTTCCCACGAGGCTTTCCCACAGGGCTGTCCCACGTGCCACTGTGGTGTGAGTCGATCCTCGGCTTGAAAGTCGAGGCAGTGCAGGGAATACAGGTTTCCCTGGAATGGACTGAGACATCTGGGGGACTCTGGGAATGGGGCACGACTCTGGAGTTCCTCTCTTTTTTCCTCTGGAGAGCGCCTCCTCTTGATGTGGGACGGGAATGCCGCGAATTCTTTCCCGACCACGCAGGGAAAGGATCAAACCTCTCGAGCAATGAGGAGGAAACGTGGCTCCTCTGGATGTGGGCGGGACTTTCCTGCTTCCTCTCGAGTGGAGACGGGTATGTCGGGGAACTTCTTGAGTTGCAGCAAGGGTGTGAAGGACCCTTTGGAAGTTCCATAGGTTAGGTTTGAATTAGCCTCGAGACGTCTCAGTGGAAATGGGCCTCATCTCGCCTGGAGGGAGAACCTCCTGGATTTTCTCGAGTTGCGACAGGTGCTCTCGACTTACGACGGGGACCTCAGGGACCCGCTCTGGTGGCCTCAGAAAAGGCCAGTCCCCATGCGAGTTGCACGGGTGCCTCTCGGTTTCCTCTCCCGTCGATGCCGGGGCCTAAGACCTTGTGTGGCTTCGGTGCCGGAATCTGAGGATTCCTCTTCAGTGCTGACATGCTTCTTGGGGTACTTCTGGAGTCTCCCCAGGGGAGTCAGTCCTCGTCTCGAGTGGGGGCATGCACGTGCGCCTTTCCTCCCGAGCTGTAGCAGCAGTGTCACGCATCCCTTCGCCTGGATCAAGGGATCTGTGGAGGCTT
>NW_017210935.1:0-2108 GCF_001704415.2 Capra hircus
AATATTCAAGCTGCTGCAAATTGGCACTCATCTCACACACTAGTAAAAGTAATGCTCAAAATTCTCCAAGTTCACAATGAACTGTGACTTCCAAATGTTCAAGAGGGATTTAAAACATGCAGAGAAACCAGAGATCAAACTGCCAACATCCACTGGATCATTGAAAAAGCAAGAGAGTTCCAGAAAAAAAGACATCTATTTCTGCTTTATTGACTATGCCAAAGCCTTTGACTGTGTGGATCACAATAAACTGGGAAAAATTCTGAAGAGATGGGAATACCAGACCACCTGACCTGTCTCTTGAGAAACCTGTATGCAGGTCAGGAAGAAACAGTTCGAACTGGACATGGAACAACAGACTGGTTCTAAATAGGAAAAGGAATATGTCAAGGCAGTGTATTTGTCACCCTGCTTATTTAACTTATATGCAGAGTACATCATGAGAAAACACTGGGCTGGAGGAAGCACACGCTGGAATCCAGATTGCTGGAGAAATATCAAGAATCTCAGATATGCAGATGACACCACCCTTATGGCAGAAAGTGAAGAAGAACTAAAGAGTCTCCTGATGAAAGTGAAAGAGGAGAGTGAAAAAGTAGCTTAAAGCTCAGCATTCAGAAAACTAAAATCATTGCATCCAGTCTCATCACTTCATGGCAAATAGATGGGAAAACATTGGAAACAGCAGCAGACTATTTTGGGGGGCTTGGAAATCACTGCAGGTGATGGCTGCCTCCATGAACTTAAAACATATTTATGACTTGGAAGAAAAGTGATGACCAAACTAGACAGCATATTAAAAAGCCGAGACGTTGCTTTGCCAACAAAGATCCATCCAGTCAAGGCTATGGTTTTTCCATATGTCATGGATGGATATGAAAGATGTACTATAAAGAAAGTGACAGCTGAAAATTGGATGCTTTTGAACTGTGGTGTTGGAGAAGATGCTTGTAGGTCGCTTAGACTACAAGGAGACGCAACCACTCCATCCTAAAGGAAATCAGGTCTGAATATACATTGGAAGGACTAATACTGAACCTGAAACTCCAATACTTTGGCCACTTGATGTGAAGAGCTGACTCACTTGGAAGTTGCTTTGATTTGCCTGTGAGTGTGGGAGCCCTCCCTGGCAAAGGGCCTCAGGGGTCATTGCCACTGAATCACGACCTCCAAGCAAGCGCATTCCAGCTGTGTGACATTCAGGAAGCAGGAGACTGGGAAAACTATCTTCCTTAGAGGAAGGAAAGTCATCCACAGAGAGTGTGTTTTCAGGCCTCTCTTTGCAGCAAGTGTTTTGCTTCTCAGACATCAGAGCTGCAGGCTTGCTCTGAGGGCCTCAATTGCAGAGTCAGGGCTGTGTGTCTCACTGCACTTTTCCAAGCATTGCAGACACATTCCTAGGTTGGAGCAGTGCTTCCCATGAGAAAGAACCTCGGGAGTGTGTCTGAGCGGCTGAGTGCCATGCTAGGGTCACCTAGTCGAGGGCACCTTGCACATCCAATGGGCCCCAGGCGAGTAGCTATGGACCGGCCCTTCGGTTGAGATATCCCAAAGCAGGAACAAAGCTAGCTCTGTCAGAAGGAGGAAAACAGCAATGGGATGGATTTCAAGCAGTTGCTAAGTCACACCACGTTAGGCTCCCCGGGAAAGAAATGCAAATTTTGGCCTCTAGCCCAGTATCCAGATGTGTGCACAGGATATTTTCCCCACAGGATCCAAGAATGTTCCAGACCAGACCTAAGCTCACTAGCTCTCTCCTGCAGAGGAAATGAAATATTGTTGCTGAACCACGAAAAGATGCTGGGATTCTTGGGCTTATGGAGGAGAAAGAATTCAATCCAGGGCCCCAAGACGAGGCTTGATTGCTCAGAGCTTTTGTGCAATAGAGTTTTATTAAAGGATAAAGGAGATAGAGAAAGCTTCTGACAGAGACATCACAAGGGGCAGAAAACGTACCCCCTTGCTAGTGTTGTAAATGGAGTTATATACTCTCCAATAAGTTATGACAACGAACAAAAGAATGTCTGGAGGTTGTAAAGACTCACTAACCTACTCCCATAATTTACATTTTAAGATAACAGGATAGCCAGAAGGTTTTTCCAGAGACC
>NW_017210936.1:0-17717 GCF_001704415.2 Capra hircus
TCTGCCTCTGAACAGAGCTAGAGATCTGCCGTACTGGAGTCGCACTTAGCTTCGTGTAAGCAGGGATTTCAGCTTGACGGGGACTTGCTGCCTCCTCTTCCCCCGAGGAGGCTCGCTTCCCTGCTGGCTGTGCACTCGCCTATCAGGCGGGGGCGCAGGGCTCCTCCAGCAGGTCTTGCCTCAGGGGCTGCTTCCCCTGAGTTGGGGCTGTGGGCAGGAACCCAGACACGCAGGATCAGGCCCCAAACACCTGCACATGTCTCTGCTGGGGAGGAGAGTGCTAGGGAACCTACGTCTGTCATACACTTTCTGGGCACCCAAGGAATCAGCCTCCGTGTGTGCGGGGCTGAAAACCCCAGCCAGGGGCCCTGGGAGCCTGGTGCTCTCCGTGTGGCGCTGAATCTGGGCGGCCAAGCAACCGCTGGAGGAGCCCTGCAGTTGCCCTTCCCTTCCCTCTGACAGAATTCTCACTGCTGGAGCCCTTGGCAGTGTGCAACCCACCAGCCCCTAAGCTCTCCTTAAGGAGGACTGGGACCTAAGTGCAAAGGCAAGGCAGGATTGGAGCTGAGGCAAGAAAGGCGCCAGTGGCGACTCCCAGGCTCCTGCTGCCTGCTCCTTCCTGGAGAGGCAGCCTAAAAGCAAGGCAAGTCTGGGCAAGGCTAGCCCCCGGCAGAGCAGCCTCGCGCCAGGAACTCTGCCAGATCGGGGCTCTGAGCAGAGCTAGAGCTCTGCCGTACTGGAGGCGCACTTAGCTCCGTGCAAGCAGGGCTTTCAACTTGACGGGGCTGGGCTGCCTCCTCTTCCCCCGAGGAGGCTCGCTTCCCTGCTGGCTGTGCACTCGCCTATCAGGCGGGGGCGCAGGGCTCCTCCAGCAGGTCTTGCCTCAGGGGCTGCTTCCCCTGAGTTGGGGCTGTGGGCAGGAACCCAGACACGCAGGATCAGGCCCCAAACACCTGCACATGTCTCTGCTGGGGAGGAGAGTGCTAGGGAACCTACGTCTGTCATACACTTTCTGGGCACCCAAGGAATCAGCCTCCGTGTGTGCGGGGCTGAAAACCCCAGCCAGGGGCCCTGGGAGCCTGGTGCTCTCGGTGCGGCGCTGATTCTAGGCGGCCTAGAAACCGCTGGAGGAGCCCTGCAGTTGCCCTTCCCTTCCCTCTGACAGAGCTCTCACTGCTGAAGCCCTTGGCAGTGTGCAACCCACCACCCCCTAAGCCCTCCCCAACGACGCCTGGCACCTATGTGCAAAGGCAAGGCAGGATTGGAGCTGAGGCAAGGAAGGCACCAGTGGCGTCTCCCAGGCTCGCTCAGACAGCTCCTTCCTGGGGAGGGAGCCTAAAAGCAAGGCAAGTCTGGGCAAGGCGAGCCCCCGGCCGAGCAGCCTCGCGCCAGAAACTCTGCCAGATCGGGGCTCTGAGCAGAGCTAGAGCTCTGCCGTACTGGAGGCCCACTTAGCTCCGTGCAAGCAGGGCTTTCCTCTTGACTGGGCTCGGCTGCCTCCTCTTCTCCCGAGGAGGCTCGCTACACTGCTGGCTGTGCTCTCGCCTATCAGGCGGGCGCGCAGGGCTCCTCCAGCAGGTCTTGCCTCAGGGGCTGCTTCCCCTGAGTTGAGGCTGTGGGCGGGAACCCAGACACGCAGGATAAGGCCCCAACCACCTGCACATGTCTCTGCTGGGGAGGAGAGTGCTAGGGAACCTACGTCTCTCACACACTTTCTAGGCACCCACGGAGTCAGCCTCTGGGAGTGTGGGGATGCAAAACCCAGCCAGGGGCCCTTGGAACCTGGTGCTCTCCGTGCGGAGCTTTGTCTGGGCGGCCAAGGAACCGCTGAAGGAGCCCTGCTGTTGCCCTTCGCTTCCCTCTGACAGAGCTTTCACTGCTGGAGCCCTTGGCAGTGTGCAACCCACCAGCCCCTAAGCCCTCCTCAAGGACGCTTGGGACCTAAGTGCAAAGGCAAGGCAGGGGTAGAGCTGAAGCCAGGAAGGCGCCAGTGGCGTTTCCGAGCCTCACACAGCCTGCTCCTTCCTGGGGAGGGAGCCTTAAAGCAAGGCAAGTCTGCGCAAGGCTCGCCTATGGCAGAGCATCTTGGTGCCAGGAACTCTGCCAGATCGGGCCTCTGAACAGAGCTAGAGATCTGCCGTACTGGAGTCGCACTTAGCTTCGTGTAAGCAGGGATTTCAGCTTGACGGGGACTTGCTGCCTCCTCTTCCCCCGAGGAGGCTCGCTTCCCTGCTGGCTGTGCACTCGCCTATCAGGCGGGGCGCAGGGCTCCTCCAGCAGGTCTTGCCTCAGGGGCTGCTTCCCCTGAGTTGGGGCTGTGGGCAGGAACCCAGACACGCAGGATCAGGCCCCAAACACCTGCACATGTCTCTGCTGGGGAGGAGAGTGCTAGGGAACCTACGTCTGTCATACACTTTCTGGGCACCCAAGGAATCAGCCTCCGTGTGTGCGGGGCTGAAAACCCCAGCCAGGGGCCCTGGGAGCCTGGTGCTCTCCGTGTGGCGCTGAATCTGGGCGGCCAAGCAACCGCTGGAGGAGCCCTGCAGTTGCCCTTCCCTTCCCTCTGACAGAATTCTCACTGCTGGAGCCCTTGGCAGTGTGCAACCCACCAGCCCCTAAGCTCTCCTTAAGGAGGACTGGGACCTAAGTGCAAAGGCAAGGCAGGATTGGAGCTGAGGCAAGAAAGGCGCCAGTGGCGACTCCCAGGCTCCTGCTGCCTGCTCCTTCCTGGAGAGGCAGCCTAAAAGCAAGGCAAGTCTGGGCAAGGCTAGCCCCCGGCAGAGCAGCCTCGCGCCAGGAACTCTGCCAGATCGGGGCTCTGAGCAGAGCTAGAGCTCTGCCGTACTGGAGGCGCACTTAGCTCCGTGCAAGCAGGGCTTTCAACTTGACGGGGCTGGGCTGCCTCCTCTTCCCCGAGGAGGCTCGCTTCCCTGCTGGCTGTGCACTCGCCTATCAGGCGGGGCGCAGGGCTCCTCCAGCAGGTCTTGCCTCAGGGGCTGCTTCCCCTGAGTTGGGGCTGTGGGCAGGAACCCAGACACGCAGGATCAGGCCCCAACCACCTGCACATGTCTCTGCTGGGGAGGAGAGTGCTAGGGAACCTACGTCTGTCATACACTTTCTGGGCACCCAAGGAATCAGCCTCCGTGTGTGCGGGGCTGAAAACCCCAGCCAGGGGCCCTGGGAGCCTGGTGCTCTCGGTGCGGCGCTGATTCTAGGCGGCCTAGAAACCGCTGGAGGAGCCCTGCAGTTGCCCTTCCCTTCCCTCTGACAGAGCTCTCACTGCTGAAGCCCTTGGCAGTGTGCAACCCACCACCCCCTAAGCCCTCCCAACACGCCTGGCACCTATGTGCAAAGGCAAGGCAGGATTGGAGCTGAGGCAAGGAAGGCACCAGTGGCGTCTCCCAGGCTCGCTCAGACAGCTCCTTCCTGGGGAGGGAGCCTAAAAGCAAGGCAAGTCTGGGCAAGGCGAGCCCCGGCCGAGCAGCCTCGCGCCAGAAACTCTGCCAGATCGGGGCTCTGAGCAGAGCTAGAGCTCTGCCGTACTGGAGGCCCACTTAGCTCCGTGCAAGCAGGGCTTTCCTCTTGACTGGGCTCGGCTGCCTCCTCTTCTCCCGAGGAGGCTCGCTACACTGCTGGCTGTGCTCTCGCCTATCAGGCGGGCGCGCAGGGCTCCTCCAGCAGGTCTTGCCTCAGGGGCTGCTTCCCCTGAGTTGAGGCTGTGGGCGGGAACCCAGACACGCAGGATAAGGCCCCAACCACCTGCACATGTCTCTGCTGGGGAGGAGAGTGCTAGGGAACCTACGTCTCTCACACACTTTCTAGGCACCCACGGAGTCAGCCTCTGGGAGTGTGGGGATGCAAAACCCAGCCAGGGGCCCTTGGAACCTGGTGCTCTCCGTGCGGAGCTTTGTCTGGGCGGCCAAGGAACCGCTGAAGGAGCCCTGCTGTTGCCCTTCGCTTCCCTCTGACAGAGCTTTCACTGCTGGAGCCCTTGGCAGTGTGCAACCCACCAGCCCCTAAGCCCTCCTCAAGGACGCTTGGGACCTAAGTGCAAAGGCAAGGCAGGGGTAGAGCTGAAGCCAGGAAGGCGCCAGTGGCGTTTCCGAGCCTCACACAGCCTGCTCCTTCCTGGGGAGGGAGCCTTAAAGCAAGGCAAGTCTGCGCAAGGCTCGCCTATGGCAGAGCATCTTGGTGCCAGGAACTCTGCCAGATCGGGCCTCTGAACAGAGCTAGAGATCTGCCGTACTGGAGTCGCACTTAGCTTCGTGTAAGCAGGGATTTCAGCTTGACGGGGACTTGCTGCCTCCTCTTCCCCCGAGGAGGCTCGCTTCCCTGCTGGCTGTGCACTCGCCTATCAGGCGGGGGCGCAGGGCTCCTCCAGCAGGTCTTGCCTCAGGGGCTGCTTCCCCTGAGTTGGGGCTGTGGGCAGGAACCCAGACACGCAGGATCAGGCCCCAAACACCTGCACATGTCTCTGCTGGGGAGGAGAGTGCTAGGGAACCTACGTCTGTCATACACTTTCTGGGCACCCAAGGAATCAGCCTCCGTGTGTGCGGGGCTGAAAACCCCAGCCAGGGGCCCTGGGAGCCTGGTGCTCTCCGTGTGGCGCTGAATCTGGGCGGCCAAGCAACCGCTGGAGGAGCCCTGCAGTTGCCCTTCCCTTCCCTCTGACAGAATTCTCACTGCTGGAGCCCTTGGCAGTGTGCAACCCACCAGCCCCTAAGCTCTCCTTAAGGAGGACTGGGACCTAAGTGCAAAGGCAAGGCAGGATTGGAGCTGAGGCAAGAAAGGCGCCAGTGGCGACTCCCAGGCTCCTGCTGCCTGCTCCTTCCTGGAGAGGCAGCCTAAAAGCAAGGCAAGTCTGGGCAAGGCTAGCCCCCGGCAGAGCAGCCTCGCGCCAGGAACTCTGCCAGATCGGGGCTCTGAGCAGAGCTAGAGCTCTGCCGTACTGGAGGCGCACTTAGCTCCGTGCAAGCAGGGCTTTCAACTTGACGGGGCTGGGCTGCCTCCTCTTCCCCCGAGGAGGCTCGCTTCCCTGCTGGCTGTGCACTCGCCTATCAGGCGGGGCGCAGGGCTCCTCCAGCAGGTCTTGCCTCAGGGGCTGCTTCCCCTGAGTTGGGGCTGTGGGCAGGAACCCAGACACGCAGGATCAGGCCCCAACCACCTGCACATGTCTCTGCTGGGGAGGAGAGTGCTAGGGAACCTACGTCTGTCATACACTTTCTGGGCACCCAAGGAATCAGCCTCCGTGTGTGCGGGGCTGAAAACCCCAGCCAGGGGCCCTGGGAGCCTGGTGCTCTCGGTGCGGCGCTGATTCTAGGCGGCCTAGAAACCGCTGGAGGAGCCCTGCAGTTGCCCTTCCCTTCCCTCTGACAGAGCTCTCACTGCTGAAGCCCTTGGCAGTGTGCAACCCACCACCCCCTAAGCCCTCCCCAACGACGCCTGGCACCTATGTGCAAAGGCAAGGCAGGATTGGAGCTGAGGCAAGGAAGGCACCAGTGGCGTCTCCCAGGCTCGCTCAGACAGCTCCTTCCTGGGGAGGGAGCCTAAAAGCAAGGCAAGTCTGGGCAAGGCGAGCCCCCGGCCGAGCAGCCTCGCGCCAGAAACTCTGCCAGATCGGGGCTCTGAGCAGAGCTAGAGCTCTGCCGTACTGGAGGCCACTTAGCTCCGTGCAAGCAGGGCTTTCCTCTTGACTGGGCTCGGCTGCCTCCTCTTCTCCCGAGGAGGCTCGCTACACTGCTGGCTGTGCTCTCGCCTATCAGGCGGGCGCGCAGGGCTCCTCCAGCAGGTCTTGCCTCAGGGGCTGCTTCCCCTGAGTTGAGGCTGTGGGCGGGAACCCAGACACGCAGGATAAGGCCCCAACCACCTGCACATGTCTCTGCTGGGGAGGAGAGTGCTAGGGAACCTACGTCTCTCACACACTTTCTAGGCACCCACGGAGTCAGCCTCTGGGAGTGTGGGGATGCAAAACCCAGCCAGGGGCCCTTGGAACCTGGTGCTCTCCGTGCGGAGCTTTGTCTGGGCGGCCAAGGAACCGCTGAAGGAGCCCTGCTGTTGCCCTTCGCTTCCCTCTGACAGAGCTTTCACTGCTGGAGCCCTTGGCAGTGTGCAACCCACCAGCCCCTAAGCCCTCCTCAAGGACGCTTGGGACCTAAGTGCAAAGGCAAGGCAGGGGTAGAGCTGAAGCCAGGAAGGCGCCAGTGGCGTTTCCGAGCCTCACACAGCCTGCTCCTTCCTGGGGAGGGAGCCTTAAAGCAAGGCAAGTCTGCGCAAGGCTCGCCTATGGCAGAGCATCTTGGTGCCAGGAACTCTGCCAGATCGGGCCTCTGAACAGAGCTAGAGATCTGCCGTACTGGAGTCGCACTTAGCTTCGTGTAAGCAGGGATTTCAGCTTGACGGGGACTTGCTGCCTCCTCTTCCCCCGAGGAGGCTCGCTTCCCTGCTGGCTGTGCACTCGCCTATCAGGCGGGGGCGCAGGGCTCCTCCAGCAGGTCTTGCCTCAGGGGCTGCTTCCCCTGAGTTGGGGCTGTGGGCAGGAACCCAGACACGCAGGATCAGGCCCCAAACACCTGCACATGTCTCTGCTGGGGAGGAGAGTGCTAGGGAACCTACGTCTGTCATACACTTTCTGGGCACCCAAGGAATCAGCCTCCGTGTGTGCGGGGCTGAAAACCCCAGCCAGGGGCCCTGGGAGCCTGGTGCTCTCCGTGTGGCGCTGAATCTGGGCGGCCAAGCAACCGCTGGAGGAGCCCTGCAGTTGCCCTTCCCTTCCCTCTGACAGAATTCTCACTGCTGGAGCCCTTGGCAGTGTGCAACCCACCAGCCCCTAAGCTCTCCTTAAGGAGGACTGGGACCTAAGTGCAAAGGCAAGGCAGGATTGGAGCTGAGGCAAGAAAGGCGCCAGTGGCGACTCCCAGGCTCCTGCTGCCTGCTCCTTCCTGGAGAGGCAGCCTAAAAGCAAGGCAAGTCTGGGCAAGGCTAGCCCCGGCAGAGCAGCCTCGCGCCAGGAACTCTGCCAGATCGGGGCTCTGAGCAGAGCTAGAGCTCTGCCGTACTGGAGGCGCACTTAGCTCCGTGCAAGCAGGGCTTTCAACTTGACGGGGCTGGGCTGCCTCCTCTTCCCCCGAGGAGGCTCGCTTCCCTGCTGGCTGTGCACTCGCCTATCAGGCGGGGGCGCAGGGCTCCTCCAGCAGGTCTTGCCTCAGGGGCTGCTTCCCCTGAGTTGGGGCTGTGGGCAGGAACCCAGACACGCAGGATCAGGCCCCAAACACCTGCACATGTCTCTGCTGGGGAGGAGAGTGCTAGGGAACCTACGTCTGTCATACACTTTCTGGGCACCCAAGGAATCAGCCTCCGTGTGTGCGGGGCTGAAAACCCCAGCCAGGGGCCCTGGGAGCCTGGTGCTCTCGGTGCGGCGCTGATTCTAGGCGGCCTAGAAACCGCTGGAGGAGCCCTGCAGTTGCCCTTCCCTTTCCCTCTGACAGAGCTCTCACTGCTGAAGCCCTTGGCAGTGTGCAACCCACCACCCCCTAAGCCCTCCCCAACGACGCCTGGCACCTATGTGGCAAAGGCAAGGCAGGATTGGAGCTGAGGCAAGGAAGGCACCAGTGGCGTCTCCCAGGCTCGCTCAGACAGCTCCTTCCTGGGGAGTGAGCCTAAAAGCAAGGCAAGTCTGGGCAAGGCGAGCCCCCGGCCGAGCAGCCTCGCGCCAGAAACTCTGCCAGATCGGGGCTCTGAGCAGAGCTAGAGCTCTGCCGTACTGGAGGCCCACTTAGCTCCGTGCAAGCAGGGCTTTCCTCTTGACTGGGCTCGGCTGCCTCCTCTTTCTCCGAGGAGGCTCGCTACACTGCTGGCTGTGCTCTCGCCTATCAGGCGGGCGCGCAGGGCTCCTCCAGCAGGTCTTGCCTCAGGGGCTGCTTCCCCTGAGTTGAGGCTGTGGGCGGGAACCCAGACACGCAGGATAAGGCCCCAACCACCTGCACATGTCTCTGCTGGGGAGGAGAGTGCTAGGGAACCTACGTCTCTCACACACTTTCTAGGCACCCACGGAGTCAGCCTCTGGGAGTGTGGGGATGCAAAACCCAGCCAGGGGCCCTTGGAACCTGGTGCTCTCCGTGCGGAGCTTTGTCTGGGCGGCCAAGGAACCGCTGAAGCAGCCCTGCTGTTGCCCTTCGCTTCCCTCTGACAGAGCTTTCACTGCTGGAGCCCTTGGCAGTGTGCAACCCACCAGCCCCTAAGCCCTCCTCAAGGACGCTTGGGACCTAAGTGCAAAGGCAAGGCAGGGGTAGAGCTGAAGCCAGGAAGGCGCCAGTGGCGTTTCCGAGCCTCACACAGCCTGCTCCTTCCTGGGGAGGGAGCCTTAAAGCAAGGCAAGTCTGCGCAAGGCTCGCCTATGGCAGAGCATCTTGGTGGCCAGGAACTCTGCCAGATCGGGCCTCTGAACAGAGCTAGAGATCTGCCGTACTGGAGTCGCACTTCGCTTCGTGGTAAGCAGGGATTTCAGCTTGACGGGGACTGGCTGCCTCCTCTTCCCCCGAGGAGGCTCGCTTCCCTGCTGGCTGTGCACTCGCCTATCAGGCGGGGGCGCAGGGCTCCTCCAGCAGGTCTTGCCTCAGGGGCTGCTTCCCCTGAGTTGGGGCTGTGGGCAGGAACCCAGACACGCAGGATCAGGCCCCAAACACCTGCACATGTCTCTGCTGGGGAGGAGAGTGCTAGGGAACCTACGTCTGTCATACACTTTCTGGGCACCCCAAGGAATCAGCCTCCGTGTGTGCGGGGCTGAAAACCCCAGCCAGGGGCCCTGGGAGCCTGGTGCTCTCCGTGGGGCGCTGAATCTGGGCGGCCCAAGCAACCGCTGGAGGAGCCCTGCAGTTGCCCTTCCCTTCCCTCTGACAGAATTCTCACTGCTGGAGCCCTTGGCAGTGTGCAACCCACCAGCCCCCTAAGCTCTCCTTAAGGAGGACTGGGACCTAAGTGCAAAGGCAAGGCAGGATTGGAGCTGAGGCAAGGAAAGGCGCCAGTGGCGACTCCCAGGCTCGCTGCGCTCCTTCCTGGGGAGGGAGCCTAAAAGCAAGGCAAGTCTGGGCAAGGCTAGCCCCCGGCAGAGCAGCCTCGCGCCAGAAAACTCTGCCAGATCGGGGCTCTGAGCAGAGCTAGAGCTCTGCCGTACTGGAGGCGCACTTAGCTCCGTGCAAGCAGGGCTTTCCTCTTGACTGGGCTCGGCTGCCTCCTCTTCCCCGAGGAGGCTCGCTCTGCTGGCTGTGCTCTCGCCTATCAGGCGGGGCGCAGGGCTCCTCCAGCAGGTCTTGCCTCAGGGGCTGCTTCCCTGAGTTGGGGCTGTGGGCGGGAACCCAGACACGCAGGATCAGGCCCCAACCACCTGCACATGTCTCTGCTGGGGAGGAGAGTGCTAGGGAACCTACGTCTGTCATACACTTTCTGGCACCCAAGGAATCAGCCTCTGGGTGTGTGGGGCTGAAAACCCAGCCAGGGGCCCTGGAACCTGGTGCTCTCCGTGGGCGGAGCTTCTGGGCGGCCAAGAACCGCTGGAGGAGCCCTGCTGTTGCCCTTCCTTCCCTCTGACAGAGCTTCACTGCTGGAGCCCTTGGCAGTGTGCAACCCACCAGCCCCTAAGCTCCTCAAGGACGCTGGACCTAAGTGCAAAGGCAAGGCAGGGGTAGAGCTGAGCAAGGAAGGCGCCAGTGGCGTTTCCGAGGCTCACACAGCCTGCTCCTTCCTGGGAGGGAGCCTAAAGCAAGGCAAGTCTGGCAAGGCTCGCCTATGGCAGAGCATCTTGGTGCCAGGAACTCTGCCAGATCGGGCCTCTGAGCAGAGCTAGAGCTCTGCCGTACTGGAGGCGCACTTAGCTCGTGCAAGCAGGGATTTCAGCTTGACGGGACTTGCTGCCTCCTCTTCCCCGAGGAGGCTCGCTTCCCTGCTGGCTGTGCTCGCCTATCAGGCGGGGGCGCAGGGCTCCTCCCAGCAGGTCTTGCCTCAGGGGCTGCTTCCCCTGAGTTGGGGCTGTGGGCAGGAACCCAGACACGCAGGATCAGGCCCCAACCACCTGCACATGTCTCTGCTGGGGAGGAGAGTGCTAGGGAACCTACGTCTGTCATACACTTTCTGGGCACCCAAGGAATCAGCCTCCGTGTGTGCGGGGCTGAAAACCCCAGCCAGGGCCCTGGGAGCCTGGTGCTCTCGGTGCGGCGCTGATTCTAGGGCGGGCCTAAGAAACCGCTGGAGGAGCCCTGCAGTTGCCCTTCCCTTCCCTCTGACAGAGCTCTCAACTGCTGGAGCCCTTGGCAGTGTGCAACCCACCAGCCCTAAGCCCTCCCTTCAACGACGGCCTGGGCACCTATGTGCAAAGGCAAGGCAGGATTGGAGCTGAGGCAAGGAAAGGCACCAGTGGCGTCTCCCAGGGCTCCTGCTGACAGCTCCTTCCTGGGGAGGGAGCCTAAAAGCAAGGCAAGTCTGGGCAAGGCGAGCCCCCGGCCGAGCAGCCTCGCGCCAGAAACTCTGCAGATCGGGGCTCTGAGCAGAGCTAGAGCTCTGCCGTACTGGAGGCGCACTTAGCTCCGTGCAAGCAGGGCTTTCCTCTTGACTGGGCTCGGCTGCCTCCTCTTCTCCCGAGGAGGCTCGCTACACTGCTGGCTGTGCTCTCGCCTATCAGGCGGGCGCGCAGGGCTCCTCCAGCAGGTCTTGCCTCAGGGGCTGCTTCCCCTGAGTTGGGGCTGTGGGCGGGAACGCCAGACACGGCAGGATCAGGCCCCAACACCTGCACATGTCTCTGCTGGGAGGAGAGTGCTAGGGAACCTACGTCTCTCATACACTTTCTGGGCACCCAACGGAATCAGCCTCCGTGGTGTGCGGGGCTGAAAACCCCAGCCAGGGGCCCTGGGAAGCCTGGTGCTCTCCGTGTGGCGCTGAATCTGGGCGGCCAAGCAACCGCTGAGGAGCCCTGCAGTTGCCCTTCGCTTCCCTCTGACAGAAGTTCTCACTGCTGGAGCCCTTGGCAGTGTGCAACCCACCAGCCCCTAAGCTCTCCCTTAAGGAGGACTGGGACCTAAGTGCAAAGGCAAGGCAGGGATTGGAGCTGAGGCAAGAAGGCGCCAGTGGCGACTCCCAGGCTCACTGCATGCCTGCTCCTTCCTGGAGAGGCAGCCTAAAAGCAAGGCAAGTCTGGGCAAGGCTAGCCGCCGGCAGAGCAGCCTCGCGCCAGGAACTCTGCCAGATCGGGGCTCTGAGCAGAGCTAGAGCTCTGCCGTACTGGAGGCGCACTTAGCTTCCGTGGCAAGCAGGGCTTTCATCACTTGACGGGGCTGGGCTGCCTCCTCTTCCCCCCGAGGAGGCTCGCTTCCCTGCTGGCTGTGCACTCGCCTATCAGGCGGGGCGGCAGGGCTCCTCCAGCAGGTCTTTGCCTCAGGGGCTGCTTCCCCTGAGTTGGGGCTGTGGGCAGGAACCCAGACACGCAGGATCAGGCCCCAAACACCTGCACATGTCTCTGCTGGGGAGGAGAGTGCTAGGGAACCTACGTCTGTCATACACTTTTCTGGCACCCAAGGAATCAGCCTCCGTGTGTGCGGGGCTGAAAACCCCAGCCAGGGGCCCTGGGAGCCTGGTGCTCTCCGTGGCGGCGCTGATTCTAGGGCGGCCTAAGCAACCGCTGGAGGAGCCCTGCAGTTGCCCTTCCCTTCCCTCTGACAGAGTCTCTCACTGCTGGAGCCCTTGGCAGTGTGCAACCCACCAGCCCCTAAGCCCTCCCTTAACGGACGGACTGGGACCTAAGTGCAAAGGCAAGGCAGGATTGGAGCTGAGGCAAGGAAGGCACCAGTGGCGTCTCCCAGGCTCTGCTCAGACTGCTCCTTCCTGGAGAGGGCAGCCTAAAAGCAAGGCAAGTCTGGGCAAGGCGAGCCCCCGGCGAGCAGCCTCGCGCCAGAACTCTGCCAGATCGGGGCTCTGAGCAGAGCTAGAGCTCTGCCGTACTGGAGGCGCACTTAGCTCCGTGCAAGCAGGGCTTTCCTCTTGACTGGGCTCGGCTGCCTCCTCTTCTCCCGAGGAGGCTCGCTACACTGCTGGCTGTGCTCTCGCCTATCAGGCGGGCGCGCAGGGCTCCTCCAGCAGGTCTTGCCTCAGGGGCTGCTTCCCCTGAGTTGGGCTGTGGGCGGGAACCCAGACACGCAGGATAAGGCCCCAACCACCTGCACATGTCTCTGGCTGGGGAGGAGAGTGCTAGGGAACCTACGTCTGTCATACACTTTCTGGCACCCACAGGAATCAGCCTCCGTGTGTGCGGGCTGAAAACCCCAGCCAGGGGCCCTGGGAGCCTGGTGCTCTCCGGTGCGGCGCTGATCTGGGCGGCCAAAGAACCGCTGGAGGAGCCCTGCAGTTGCCCTTCCCTTCCCTCTGACAGAGCTTCTCACTGCTGGAAGCCCTTGGCAGTGTGCAACCCACCAGCCCCTAAGCTCCTCTAAGGACGGACTGGGACCTAAGTGCAAAGGCAAGGCAGGATTGGAGCTGAGGCAAGGAAAGGCGCCAGTGGCGATCTCCAGGCTCGCTGCAGCCTGCTCCTTCCTGGAGGAGGGCAGCCTAAAAGCAAGGCAAGTCTGGGCAAGGCGTAGCCCCCGGCAGAGCAGCCTCGCGCCAGGAACTCTGGCCAGATCGGGGCTCTGAGCAGAGCTAGAGCTCTGCCGTACTGGAGGCGCCACTTAGCTTCCGTGCAAGCAGGGCTTTCCTCTTGACTGGGCTTCGGCTGCCTCCTCTTCCCCGAGGAGGCTCGCTTCCCTGCTGGCTGTGCACTCGCCTATCAGGCGGGGGCGCAGGGCTCCTCCAGCAGGTCTTGCCTCAGGGGCTGCTTCCCCTGAGTTGGGGCTGTGGGCAGGAACCCAGACACGCAGGATCAGGCCCCAACCACCTGCACATGTCTCTGCTGGGGAGGAGAGTGCTAGGGAACCTACGTCTGTCATACACTTTCTGGGCACCCAAGGAATCAGCCTCCGTGTGTGCGGGGCTGAAAACCCCAGCCAGGGGCCCTGGGAAGCCTGGTGCTCTCGGTGCGGCGCTGATTCTGAGGCGGCCTAGAAACCGCTGGAGGAGCCCTGCAGTTGCCCTTCCCTTCCCTCTGACAGAGCTTCTCACTGCTGAAGCCCTTGGCAGTGTGCAACCCACCACCCCCTAAGCCCTCCCCAACGACGCCTGGCACCTATGTGCAAAGGCAAGGCAGGATTGGAGCTGAGGCAAGGAAGGCACCAGTGGCGTCTCCCAGGCTCGCTCAGACAGCTCCTTCCTGGGGAGGGAGCCTAAAAGCAAGGCAAGTCTGGGCAAGGCGAGCCCCGGCCGAGCAGCCTCGCGCCAGAAACTCTGCCAGATCGGGGCTCTGAGCAGAGCTAGAGCTCTGCCGTACTGGAGGCGCACTTAGCTCCGTGCAAGCAGGGCTTTCCTCTTGACTGGGCTCGGCTGCCTCCTCTTCTCCCGAGGAGGCTCGCTACACTGCTGGCTGTGCTCTCGCCTATCAGGCGGGCGCGCAGGGCTCCTCCAGCAGGTCTTGCCTCAGGGGCTGCTTCCCCTGAGTTGAGGCTGTGGGCGGGAACCCAGACACGCAGGATAAGGCCCCAACCACCTGCACATGTCTCTGCTGGGGAGGAGAGTGCTAGGGAACCTACGTCTCTCACACACTTTCTAGGCACCCACGGAGTCAGCCTCTGGGAGTGTGGGGATGCAAAACCCAGCCAGGGGCCCTTGGAACCTGGTGCTCTCCGTGCGGAGCTTTGTCTGGGCGGCCAAGGAACCGCTGAAGGAGCCCTGCTGTTGCCCTTCGCTTCCCTCTGACAGAGCTTTCACTGCTGGAGCCCTTGGCAGTGTGCAACCCACCAGCCCCTAAGCCCTCCTCAAGGACGCTTGGGACCTAAGTGCAAAGGCAAGGCAGGGGTAGAGCTGAAGCCAGGAAGGCGCCAGTGGCGTTTCCGAGCCTCACACAGCCTGCTCCTTCCTGGGGAGGGAGCCTTAAAGCAAGGCAAGTCTGCGCAAGGCTCGCCTATGGCAGAGCATCTTGGTGCCAGGAACTCTGCCAGATCGGGCCTCTGAACAGAGCTAGAGATCTGCCGTACTGGAGTCGCACTTAGCTTCGTGTAAGCAGGGATTTCAGCTTGACGGGGACTTGCTGCCTCCTCTTCCCCCGAGGAGGCTCGCTTCCCTGCTGGCTGTGCACTCGCCTATCAGGCGGGGGCGCAGGGCTCCTCCAGCAGGTCTTGCCTCAGGGGCTGCTTCCCCTGAGTTGGGGCTGTGGGCAGGAACCCAGACACGCAGGATCAGGCCCCAAACACCTGCACATGTCTCTGCTGGGGAGGAGAGTGCTAGGGAACCTACGTCTGTCATACACTTTCTGGGCACCCAAGGAATCAGCCTCCGTGTGTGCGGGGCTGAAAACCCCAGCCAGGGGCCTGGGAGCCTGGTGCTCTCCGTGTGGCGCTGAATCTGGGCGGCCAAGCAACCGCTGGAGGAGCCCTGCAGTTGCCCTTCCCTTCCCTCTGACAGAATTCTCACTGGCTGGAGCCCTTGGCAGTGTGCAACCCACCAGCCCCTAAGCTCTCCTTAAGGAGGACTGGGACCTAAGTGCAAAGGCAAGGCAGGATTGGAGCTGAGGCAAGAAAGGCGCCAGTGGCGACTCCCAGGCTCCTGCTGCCTGCTCCTTCCTGGAGAGGCAGCCTAAAAGCAAGGCAAGTCTGGGCAAGGCTAGCCCCCGGCAGAGCAGCCTCGCGCCAGGAACTCTGCCAGATCGGGGCTCTGAGCAGAGCTAGAGCTCTGCCGTACTGGAGGCGCACTTAGCTCCGTGCAAGCAGGGCTTTCAACTTGACGGGGCTGGGCTGCCTCCTCTTCCCCCGAGGAGGCTCGCTTCCCTGCTGGCTGTGCATCTCGCCTATCAGGGCGGGGGCGCAGGGCTCCTCCAGCAGGTCTTGCCTCAGGGGCTGCTTCCCCTGAGTTGGGGGCTGTGGGCAGGAACCCAGACACGCAGGATCAGGCCCCAACCACCTGCACATGTCTCTGCTGGGGAGGAGAGTGCTAGGGAACCTACGTCTGTCATACACTTTCTGGGCACCCAAGGAATCAGCCTCCGTGTGTGCGGGGCTGAAAACCCCAGCCAGGGGCCCTGGGAGCCTGGTGCTCTCGGTGCGGCGCTGATTCTAGGCGGCCTAGAAACCGCTGGAGGAGCCCTGCAGTTGCCCTTCCCTTCCCTCTGACAGAGCTCTCACTGCTGAAGCCCTTGGCAGTGTGGCAACCCACCACCCCCTAAGCCCTCCCCAACGACGCCTGGCACCTATGTTGCAAAGGCAAGGCAGGATTGGAGCTGAGGCAAGGAAGGCACGCAGTGGCGTCTCCCAGGCTCGCTCAGACAGCTCCTTCCTGGGGAGGGAGCCTAAAAGCAAGGCAAGTCTGGGCAAGGCGAGCCCCCGGCCGAGCAGCCTCGCGCGCAGAAACTCTGCCAGATCGGGGCTCTGAGCAGAGCTAGAGCTCTGCCGTACTGGAGGCCCACTTAGCTCCGTGCAAGCAGGGCTTTCCTCTTGACTGGGCTCGGCTGCCTCCTCTTCTCCCGAGGAGGCTCGCTACACTGCTGGCTGTGGCTCTCGCCTAATCCAGGCGGGCCGCGCAGGGCTCCTCCAGCAGGTCTTGCCTCAGGGGCTGCTTCCCCCTGAGTTGAGGCTGTGGGCGGGAACCCAGACACGCAGGATAAGGCCGCCAAACCACGAGGCTCCGAGTGTGTAAATTGTTGATTTAAGGTGATATAGCAGTACGAAGAGGCGCATGGGTTCGTGATTCCATGCTCCCTTTCCTGGAGAGCTTAAAGGAACAAAGTTTCTGCGCAAGGCTTCGGCTATGGCAGAAGGGCATTCTTGGGTGGCAGGGAACTCTGGCCAGAATTCGGGGCCCTCTGAAACAAGCAGAAGTCCTGCCCGATGGAGTTCGACTTAGCTTCGTGTAAGCAAGGGATTTTCATGCTTGGAAAGACTGCTGCCTGCTCGTTCCCCTGCGAAGGAGCTCGGCTTCCCTGCTGGTCTGTGACATCGCCATATCGGCGGGCGCAGTCTGCCAACCAATGATGCTCTGCCATAGGCCGAGGCCTTGCGCAGACTTGCCTTGCTTTAAGGCTCCCTCCCCAGGAAGGAGCCAGGCTGTGTGAGGCTCGGAAACGCCACTGGCGCCTTCCTGGCTTCAGCTCTACCCCTGCCTTGCCTTTGCACTTAGGTCCCAGCGTCCTTGAGGAGGGCTTAGGGGCTGGTGGGTTGCACACTGCCAAGGGCTCCAGCAGTGAAAGCTCTGTCAGAGGGAAGCGAAGGGCAACAGCAGGGCTCCTTCAGCGGTTCCTTGGCCGCCCAGACAAAGCTCCGCACGGAGAGCACCAGGTTCCAAGGGCCCCTGGCTGGGTTTTGCATCCCCACACTCCCAGAGGGCTGACTCCGTGGGTGCCTAGAAAGTGTGTGAGAGACGTAGGTTCCCTAGCACTCTCCTCCCCAGCAGAGACATGTGCAGGTGGTTGGGGCCTTATCCTGCGTGTCTGGGTTCCCGCCCACAGCCCTCAACTCAGGGGAAGCAGCCCCTGAGGCAAGACCTGCTGGAGGAGCCCTGGCGCGCCCCGCCTGATAGGCGAGAGCACAGCCAGCAGTGTAGCGAGCCTCCTCGGGAGAAGAGGAGGCAGCCGAGCCCAGTCAAGAGGAAAAGCCCTGCTTGCACGGAGCTAAGTGCGGCCTCCAGTACGGCAGAGCTCTAGCTCTGCTCAGAGCCCGATCTGGCAGAGTTTCTGGCGCGAGGCTGCTCGGCCGGGGGCTCGCCTTGCCCAGACTTGCCTTGCTTTTAGGCTCCCTCCCCAGGAAGGAAGCTGTCTGAGCGAGCCTGGGAGACGCCACTGGTGCCTTCCTTGCCTCAGCTCCAATCCTGCCTTGCCTTTGCACATTAGGTGCCAGGCGTCGGTTGGGGAGGGCTTAGGGGGTGGTGGGTTGCACACTGCCAAGGGCTTCAGCAGTGAGAGCTCTGTCAGAGGGAAGGGAAGGGCAACTGCAGGGCTCCTCCAGCGGTTTCTAGGCCGCCTAGAATCAGCGGCCGCACCGGAGAGCACCAGGCTCCCAGGGCCCCTGGCTGGGGGTTTTCAGCCCCGCACACACGGAGGCTGATTATTGGTTGCCCAGAATAGGTATGACAGACGTAGGTTTTAGCATCTCCTCCCCATCTAGAGACATCGTCAGGTGGTTTGGGCCTGTATCCTGCGTTGTTCTGGGTCCGTGCCCACAGCCCAACTCAGGGGAAGCAGCCCCTGAGGCAAGACCTGCTTGGAGGAGGCCCCTGCGCCGACGCCTGAGTAGGCGAGTGACAGCCAGCAGGAAGCGACCTCCTCGGCGGGGAAGAGGTAGGCACGCCCAGCCCCGTCAATGTTGAAAGCCCTGTCTTGCACGGAGTGCTAAGTGGCGCTCCAGTACGTGCAGAGTCTAGCCTCTGCGTCAGAGCCCCGATCTGGCAGAGTTCCTGCGGCGAGGCTGCATGCCGGGGGCTAGCCTTGGCCCAGAACTTGCCTTTCTTTTAGGCTGGCCCTCTGCCAAGGAAGAGCAGGCAGCAGGAGCCTGGGAGTCGCACTGGCGCCTTTCTTGCTCAGCTCCAATGCCTGCCTTGCCTATGCACTTAAGTCCCAGTGCCTCCTTAAGAGAGCCTAGGCTGGTTCACACTGCCAAGCGCTC
>NW_017210937.1:0-2108 GCF_001704415.2 Capra hircus
AAAACGCCACTGGCGCCTTCCTGGCTTCAGCTCTACCCCTGCCTTGCCTTTGCACTTAGGTCCCAAGCGTCCTTGAGGAGGGCTTAGGGGCTGGTGGGTTGCACACTGCCAAGGGCTCCAGCAGTTGAAAGCTCTGTCAGAGGAAGCGAAGGGCCAACAGCAGGGCTCCTTCAGCGGTTCCTTGGCCGCCAGACAAAGCCTCCGCACGGCAGAGCACCAGGTTCCAAGGGCCCCTGGCTGGTTTTGCATCCCCACACTCCCAGAGGCTGACTCCGTGGGTGCCTAGAAAGTGTGTGAGAGACGTAGGTTCCCTAGCACTCTCCTCCCCAGCAGAGACATGTGCAGGTGGTTGGGGCTTTATCCTGCGTGTCTGGGTTCCCGCCCACAGCCTCAACTCAGGGGAAGCAGCCCCTGAGGCAAGACCTGCTGGAGGAGCCCTGCGCCGCCGCCTGATAGGCGAGAGCACAGCCAGCAGTGTAGCGAGCCTCCTCCGGGAGAAGAGGAGGCAGCCGAGCCCAGTCAAGAGGAAAGCCCTGCTTGCACGGAGCTAAGTGCGCCTCCAGTACGGCAGAGCTCTAGCTCTGCTCAGAGCCCCGATCTGGCAGAGTTTCTGGCGCGAGGCTGCTCGGCCGGGGGCTCGCCTTGCCCAGACTTGCCTTGCTTTTAGGCTCCCTCCCCAGGAAGGAGCTGTTCTGAGCGAGCCTGGGAGACGCCACTGGTGCCTTCCTTGCCTCAGCTCCAATCCTGCCTTGCCTTTGCACATAGTGCCAGGCGTGGTTGGGGAGGGCTTAGGGGGTGGTGGGTTGCACACTGCCAAGGGCTTCAGCAGTGAGAGCTCTGTCAGAGGAAGGGAAGGGCAACTGCAGGGCTCCTCCAGCGGTTTCTAGGCCGCCTAGAATCAGCGCCGCACGAGAGCACCAGGCTCCCAGGGCCCTGGCTGGGGTTTTCAGCCCCGCACACACGGAGGCTGATTCCTTGGGTGCCCAGAAAATGTATGACAGACGTAGGTTCCCTAGCACTCTCCTCCCCAGCAGAGACATGTGCAGGTGTTTGGGGCCTGATCCTGCGTGTCTGGGTTCCTGCCCACAGCCCCAACTCAGGGGAAGCAGCCCCTGAGGCAAGACCTGCTGGAGGAGCCCTGCGCCCCGCCTGATAGGCGAGTGCACAGCCAGCAGGGAAGCGAGCCTCCTCGGGGAAGAGGAGGCAGCCCAGCCCCGTCAAGTTGAAAGCCCTGCTTGCACGGAGCTAAGTGCGCCTCCAGTACGGCAGAGCTCTAGCTCTGCTCAGAGCCCCGATCTGGCAGAGTTCCTTGCGCGAGGCTGCTCTGCCGGGGGCTAGCCTTGCCCAGACTTGCCTTGCTTTTAGGCTGCCTCTCCAGGAAGGAGCAGGCAGCAGGAGCCTGCGGAGTCGCCACTGGGCGCCTTTCTTGCCTCAGCTCCAATCCTGCCTTGCCTTTGCACTTAGGTCCCAGTCTCCTTAAGGAGAGCTTAGGGCTGGTGGGTTGCACACTGCCAAGGCTCCAGCAGTGAGAATTCTGTCAGAGGGAAGGGAAGGGCAACTGCAGGGCACCTCCAGCGGTTGCTTGGCCGCCAGATTCAGCGCCACACGCGAGAGCACCAGGCTCCCAGGTCCCCTGGCTGGGGTTTTCATCCCCGGACACCCGGATGCTGATTCCGTGGGCGCCCAGAAAGTGTATGACAGAGGTAGGTTCCCTAGCACTCTCCTCCCAGCAGAGACATGTGCAGGTGTTTGGGGCCTGATCCTGCGTGTCTGGGCTTCCGCCCACAGCCCCAACTCAGGGGAAGCAGCCCCTGAGGCAAGACCTGCTTGAGGAGCCCTGCGCGCCCGCCTGATAGGCGAGAGCACAGCAGCAGGGAAGCGAGCCTCCTCGGGGAAAGAGGAGGCAGCCCAGCCCCGTCCAGCGGAAAGCCCTGTTGCACGAAGCTAAGTGCGCCTCCAGTACGGCAGAGCTCTAGCTCTGTTAGAGCCCTGATCTGGCAGAGTTCCTGACGCGAGGCTCTCTGCCTGAGATAGACCTTGCCAGACTTGCCTTGCTTTTAGGCTGCCTCCACAGGAAGAGCAGGCAGCAGGAGCCTGGGAGTCGCCAC
>NW_017210938.1:0-2106 GCF_001704415.2 Capra hircus
GTTGTGTGAGTCGATCCTCGCTTAAAAGTCGAGGCAGTGCAGGGAAAAGAGGTTTCCCTGGAATGGACTGAGACATCTGGCGGACTCTGGGAATGTGGCACGACCTGGAGTTCCTCTCGCCTTTCCTGTGAAGAGCGCCTCCACTTGAGATGCGACGGGAACGCCCGGGAATTCTTTCCCGACCACGCAGGGAAAGGATCCCTCTTCTCGAGCTAGGCGGCGGAAACGGGGCTCCTCTGGATATGGGCGTGACTCTCGTGCTTCCTCTCGAGTGGATTCGGGTATGTCGGGGAACTTCTTGAGTTGCAGCAAGGGTGTGAAGGACCCTTTGGAAGTTCCAGATGTTAGATGTGATTAGCCTCGAGACACCTCAGCGGAAATGGGCCTCATCTCGCCCTGAGGGGAGAACCTCCTGGATTTTCTCAAGTTGCGGCAGGTGCTCTGGACTTACGACGGGGACCTCAGGGACCCGCTCTGGCGGCCTCAGGAAAGGCCAGTCCCCTTGGCGAGTTTTTCGGGGCCTCTCGGGGGCCTCTCGGGTTTCCTCTCCCGTCGATGCTGGGGCCTAAAACCTTGTGCCGAGTCAGTGCCGGAACCTGAGGATTCATCTCCAGTGCTGACATGGAGCTTGGGTACTTCTGGAGTCTCCCCAGGGGAGTCAGTCCTCGTCTCGAGTGGAGGCATGAACGTGCGCGTTCCTCCTGAGCTGTAGCAGCAGTGTCACGCTTCCCTTCGCGAGGATCAAGGGTTCAGGGGCTTCCCTCGAGGCTTTCCCACAGGGCTGTCCCACGTGCCACCGTGGTGTGAGTCGATCCTCGGCTTGAAAGTCGAGGCAGTGCAGGGAAAACAGGTTTCCCTGGAATGGACTGAGACATCTGGGGGACTCTAGGAATGTGGCACGACCCTGGAGTTACTCTCGCGTTTTCCTGTGGAGAGCGCTTCCACTTGAGATGCGACGGGAACGCAGGGAATTCTTTCCCGACCGCGTAGGGAAAGGATCCCTCCTCTCGAGCTTGGAGGCGGAAACGGGGCTTCTCTGGATGTGGGCGGGACTCTCGTGCTTCCTCTCGAGTGGAAACAATATATCGGGAAACTTCTCGAGTTGCAGCAAGGGTGTGAAGGACCCTTTGGAAGTTCCAGAGTTTAGGTGTGATTAGCCTGGAGACGCCTCAGTGGAAATGGGCCTCATCTCGCCTGGAGGGCAGAACCTCCTGGATTTTCTCGAGTTGCGGCAGGTGCTTTCAACTTACGACGGGAACCTCAGGGACCCGCTGTAGTGGCGTCAGGAAAGGCCAGTCCCCATGCGAGTTGCTTGGGGGCCTCTCGGGATTCCTCTCCCGTCGATGCAGAGGCCTAAGATCTTGTGTGGAGCCGGTGCCGGAACCTGAGGATTCCTCTCCAGTGCTGACATGGATCTTGGGGTACTTCTGGAGTCTCCCAAGGGAAGTCAGTCCTCGTCTCGAGTGGGGCATGCAGGTGCGCTTTCCTCCCGAGCTGTAGCAGCAGTGTCACGCTTCCTTCGCGTGGATCAAGGGATCAGGAGCTTTCCCTCGAGGCTTTCCCACGAGGCTTTCCCACGAGGTTTTTCCCACAGGGCTGTCCACGTGCCACCGTGGTGTGAGTCGATCCTCGGCTTGAAACTCGAGCAGTGCAGGGAAAACAGGTTTCCCTGGAATGGACTGACACATCTGGGGGACTCTGGAATGTGGCACGACCGTGGAGTTCCTCTCGCCTTTCCTTTGGAGAGCGCCTCCACTGGAGATGCGACGGGAACGCCGGAATTCTTTCCCGACCACGCAGGGAAGGATCCCTCCTCTCGAGCTAGGAGGCGGAAACGGGGCTCCTCTGGATGTGGGCGGGACTCTCGTGCTTCCTCTCGAGTGGAGTCGGGTATGTCGGGGAACTTCTTGAGTTGCAGCAAGGGTGTGAAGGACCCTTTGAAAGTTCCAGAGTTTAGGTGTGATTAGCCTCGAGACGCCTCAGCGAAATGGGCCTCATCTCGCCTGGAGTGGAGAACCTCCTGGATTTTCTCGGTTTCGGCAGGTGCTCTCGACTTACGACGGGGACCTCAGGGACCCGCTGTGGTTGCGTCAGGAAAGGCCAGTC
>NW_017210939.1:0-2106 GCF_001704415.2 Capra hircus
CAGCCTGTGGGAAGTCTCGTGGGAAAGCCTCGTGGAAAGCCTCGACGGAAGCCTCAGATCCCTTGATCCACGCGAAGGGAATCATGACGCCGCTGCTACAGCTCGGGAGGAAACCGCACGTGCCTGCCCCCACTCGTAAGGAGGACTGACTACCCTGGGGAGACTCCAGAAGAATCCCAAGATCCATGTCAGCACTGGAGAGGAATCCTCAGGTTCCGGCACGGATCCACACAAGGTCTTAGGCCCCGGCATCGACGGGAGAGGAATCCCGAGAGGCCAATAAGCAACTCGCACGGAGAGTGGCCTTTCCTGAGGCCACCAGATACGGTCCCTGTGGTCGCCCATCGGAAATCGAGAGCACCTACCGGCAACTCGAGAAAATCCTGTAGATTCTCCCCTCCAGGCTAGATGAGGCCCATTTCCGGCTGAGGCGACTCGAGGCTAATCACATCTAACCTTTGGAACTTCCATAGGGTCCTTCACACCCTTGCTGCAACTCAAGAAGTTCCGCCGACATACCCTTGTCCACTCGAGAGGAAGCGCGAGCGTCCCTTGCACATCCAGAGGAGGCCCTTTTCCTCCTTGTAGCTCGAGATGAGGGATCCTTTCCTGCGTGGTCGGGAAAGAATTCCCGGCATTCGCCGTCGCATCTCAAGAGGAAGCGCTCTCCCACAGGAAAGGCGAGAGGAACTCCAGGGTCGTGCCACCAATCCAAGAGTCCCCAGAGGACTGAGTCCATTCCAAAGGAAACTCTTTTACCTGCACTGCCTTGACTGTCACGCCGAGGATCGACTCACACCACGGTGGCACGTGGGACAGCCCTGTGTGTTAGCCTCGTGGGAAAGCCTCATGGGAAATCCTACAGGGAAAGCCACACATCCCTTGATCCACCCGTCGGGTAGCATGACACTGCTGCCACCTTAGGGAGGAAAGCCCACGTGCATTTTCCCCACTCGAGACGAGGACTGACTCCCCTGGGGAGAGTCCAGAAGTACCCAAAAATCCACGTCAGCACTGGAGAGGAATCCTCAGTTTCCGGTCCCAACTCAACACAAGGTCTTCGACTCGGGAAATGCAAGCATTTAAAAGATCTCTCCTTTGGAGCCTCGAGGGGGCTCGGGGCTTCTCTGGATGTGGGCGGGACCCCTCGTGCTTCCTTTGAGTGTAGACGGGTGTGTCGGGAAAGCTCTTGAGTTGCAGCAAGTGTGTGAAGGAACATTGGAAGTTCCAGAGGTTAGGTGTGCTTAGGCCTCTAGATGCGTCAGTGGAAATAGGCCTCATTTTGCTGTAGGGGAGAACCTCCTGGATTTTCTCGAGTTACGGCAGGTGCTCTCGAATTACGACGGGGACCTCAGGGACCCGGTCTCGTGGCCTCAGGAAAGGCCAGTCCCCATGCAAGTTGCCAGGGGGACTCTCGGGATTCCTCTTGGGTCGATGCGGGGCCTAAGACCTTGTGTGGAGTCGAGGCCGGATCCTGAGGATTCCTCTCCAGTGCTGACATGGTTCTTGGGGTACTTTCTGGAGTCTCCCCAGGGAAGTCAGTCCTCGTCTCGAGTGTGGGCATGCACGTGCGCTTTCCTCGCCGAGCTGTAGCAGCAGTGTCACGCTTCCTAACGCGTGGTCAAGGGATCTGTAGCTTTCACTCAAGTCTTTCCTTCAAGGCTTTCCCAAGAGTCTTTCCACAGGGCTGTCCCACCTGCCACCAGGGTGTGAGTCGATCCTCGGCTTGAAAGTCGAGGCAGTGCAGGGAAAACATGTTCTCTGGAATGGACTGAGACATCTGGGGACTCTTGGAATGGTGGTACGACCCTGGAGTTCCTCTCGCCTTTCCTGTGGAGAGCGCCTCCTCTTGAGATGGGACGGGAACGCCGGGAATTCTTTCCCGACCAAGCAGGGAAAGGATCCGTCATCTCGAGGTCCAGGCATAAACGGGGCTCCTCTGGATGTGGGCGGGACCCTCGTGCTTCCTCTGGAGTGGAGACGGTATGTCGGGGAACTTCTTGAGTTTCAGCAAGGTTGTTAAGGAACCTTTGGAATTTCCAGAGTTTAGGTGTGATTAGCCTCGGAGAGCCTCAGCGGAAATTGGCCCTCATCTTGCCTGGTGGG